>NC_043002.1:46720527-46735527 GCF_006345805.1 Octopus sinensis | reverse complement strand
GAGCAAGTGTCGTCTACTATTGCCTTGGGTAGACCGAAGTCTTGTGAGCGGATTTGATAGACGAAAACTGAAAGAAGCCCGCCATGTATGTATGTGTGTGTATGTATATATATATATATATATATATATATATATATACGCACATATATATGTGTGTGTGTGTGTGTGTGTCTTCTTTATCCCCCACTGCCGCTTGACAACCAGTGTTGGTACGTCTACCTCCCCGTAACCTTAACAGTTCGGTAAAGGAGACCGATAGAATAAATACCAAGCTTTAAAAAAATAATAAGTACTGGGGTCGATTCAGTCAATTAAAAATTCTTCAAAGTGGTGTCGTAGCATGACCGCAGTCTAATGACTGAAACAAGTAAAAAAAAAAAGAAAATACAGGATAAAGAACAGCACAATAAATGTGTAGTGTTACTATCATGTATATCACCAACTAAATCTGTTTTCTGGCAAGAATTTTAAATATTTATCACGAAATCAATAGGCGCAGGAGTGGCTGTGTGGTAAGCAGCTTGCTTACGACCCACATGACTCTGGGTTCAGTCCCACTGCGTGGCACCTTGGGCAAGTGTCTTCTACTATAGCCTCGGGCCAACCAAAGCCTTGTGAGTGGATTTGGTAGACGCAAACTGAAAGAAGCCCGTCGTATATATATATATATATATATATATTATATATATATATATATATATATATATATGTATGTATGTGTGTTGTATATCTGTGTTTGTCCCCCCGACATCGCTTAACAACCGATGCTGGTGTGTTTAGCTCCCCGTAACTTATCGGTTCGGCAAAAGAGACCGATAGAATAAGTACTAGGCTTACAAAGAATAAGTCCTGGGGTCGATTTGATTCGACTAAAGGTGGTGCTCCAGCATGGTCACAGTCAAATGACTGAAACAAGTAAAAGAGTAAATCGCGTGATGGGTCATTACAGCACACGACTCTCCCATATTCCCGCTCTCCACCAACCAGGTCCTTCATTCCTCCTCCGTTGCGGGAGTGACATTTCCTGCTTTGTTTATGATAGAGATATCATGGTTTTAATTGAGTCAAGGAATTTTGTTTTAGTTGTTCAGAATTTGTGCGGCGCTTCCTGATGGTCGTTTAGATTGTCAAGTCTGTTGTACCGGTCCTGGGTAAAATCATTTGTGGTGGGGAGCGAAGATTCTAATCATTAGATTGGGCAACGTTTTCCGAGAAGTGGGTCGCATTTCTGAAAAAAATTCAAGGTAATTCAGAAAGAGCCATTCAGCAAGAACTGCAGGCTGCCTTGGTTTATCAATTCGTGAATTCATGCCAAACTGGCGAAAAGACTACTTTTGAGTGTCATCAAGGACGTTTGTAAGTTGCACGTGCGCTACCTGTCATATATCAGTAGTATTATTGATCTGTGTGTGTGTGTGTGTGTGTGTGTGTGTGTGTGTGTGTGTGTGTGTGTGTAGACAGATGGATGGCTGGCTGGATAGATAGATAGATAAATTCTGTGCACGAACTCCGACGGTGATAGCATTTAAGGTCGTTCAACTTTTTCACCCTATCAATACTGAGTTGAGTAAACAGAACAATGAACGCACATATAATTTAAGTAGGAAACAGCTGTAAGTCAAAGATGCCCAAATAAAAAAGTATGTAAAACTCCTTATTTATGCCTTTATGTGTGTGTGTGTGTGCGTGTATGTGTGTGTGTGTGTGTGTGTGTGTGTGTGTGTGTGTGTGTGTGTTGTGTGTGAGTGATTACCTTGATAGATCATCAAATTATATTGCCAAGTATTTCTAGAGACTTTTTGTAACTGTCTGGCTAATTTCAGTATTTCGGTATTTGTATAAAAATACATCCGTATTTGTATTAGCCTTTAAGATCGTTTCTTCCGTCGCTATCTTTCTTTCTTTCTTTCTTCTTGTTAAACAGCTAGGTTACAAACCAACACCAGTCGTCAAGCAATGGAAGAGACAAACACAAAGACACACACACACACACAACATACACACACATTTACACATACATATACGACGTGCTTCTACACAATTTCCATCTACCAAATTCAGACGCAAGGTATATCCGATAACCTCTGCTAGATAGGAATAACGGCAACCCGTCGGAGAAATGAGCTCAGCGAGGTCGAGTGGCCGCTGCAGTGAGTGTCGCTGGCCATTCTCCGCGGTCACGCCATCGCGGTCACTACCGCAGGACACGGCCGAGCACCTCCTTTTCATTCCTTTTTTTATTTTTCAATTCTCTTTTTTTCCCTTATTTCTTTGTATTTTCAATGAATTATTTCTGGAATAAATAAGTGTCTTTAAAAAAAAAAAAAATTAAATTCGTTGCTAAAAAAGGAAAACTAGTATTAGTCGATCCGAAACTATAATAAAACACACTTAATGTGTCATAAAGTGGGGACTGAATCCTAAACCATGTGGTTGTAATGCGAGGTTCTTAACCACACTGTCACACCTGCATCTACACTCACCTATCTTTGTAATATATTTTTGTAATTTAGCAATCACTTTCTTTTTTTTACCAAAAATTTTGATTTTGTTCATAGTTTTAGTAATAAACAAGCTAAGCCGAGAGCAACGCAGCGATTCTTTCTGCATACTACAACGATATTAAAACCCACTATTGCCTAAATAACTCAAAAAACGAAGAATGAGAAAAGTGAAATACTATCTTAGTCAAGACACGTTTTCTTGGACATAGAAAAACGAGAAAAGAAAACTCCTAATGTGTGTTTTCAAATCACGTTAACCGAGTGATATCGTAAAACTGAAACAGAAATATATTTTCATCAACAGATAACGTAAAATGACGACACACTAGAAGCCATATGACGTCTTCATGGCCTTTAACGTATCAAGTAGGAGATAGTGCAGTCGAAGGATAAGCGTTAACATAACCTGCAAGTGTCAACTTGTAGAGTTTCGCTGCAGTTGTTGTGTGCTACGTCTGTTTAGCTTGATATTCAACTAAGGAATGACAATACGTGAAAATTAAATTCCTTTTTTACTCCAATGCAGCATGTTTGACATGAATATAGTGTGAAAATGCACTATTTGCACGTGCACATGTATACGCATACACATATATGCACACAGATAGTTATGCGTATAAAATTACATCTACCGATTCGTGTTTGTGTGTGTAAACTAAATACAAAAAACCACATACACACACACACCACACACACACACACACACACACACACACACACAAATATATAGCATTTCGACTGGGCTCCATATGACTCAAAGTTTCATGGGAGCAAAGATCACGTCCGTCTCCTCAGAATTCGCGCCTACGAAACTTCAAGTCATATGTAGGTGAGTCAAAAACTGTTATTAAAAAATATATGTATCTTCTACGAAATGTATTGAGTGTCACTTTCTTTCATTTGTCCACACACGCACGTGTACATGTTTATTTGTTTTTGTGTTTGTGTGTGTGTGTGTGTGTGTGTGTGTGTGTGTGTGGTGTGTGGTTTTTTTTTATTTAGTTTACAAAATTCTTGATGTGAACTCGTGGGTTGGAACAGACTTTGTTGTATCTGGAGAAGGTCATTATGCCAATAAGAAACACACGCACTGGTTCTGTTTCACTTCTATATCATTCGCCAATTAGTTAACTGTTTAACCAATTAACTAATCGATTGTTTGATTAATCATTTGATTAATCAATCAATCAGTCATGCTTGTCAAAATTCTTTCGTCGCCTTTCGCGACCTCTTTGATGACATGCTTTCTTTACTCCTGGTCAGCCGGATTTGACAAACGTAACTGACTGATTAATCAACCGAATGACTAGTCAAACAATCGATTAGATGATTCGTTAAATGATTAGTCAGCTGGCGAAAAATAAAGAAGTGAAATAGAATAAGTGCGTGTGTTTATTATTAGCATAATGAACTTCCCCCAGATACAACAAAGTCTATACCAACCCATGTGTTCACATCAAGAATCATGCAGACTAAATACAAAAAATACATATATGTCTGTCTGTCTGTCTGTCTGTCTGTATGTATGTATGTATGTATGTATAGATGCCGTATGGCTACATAACTAAGGAGTTCTCTGCGCAATCTCGATGTCCCAGATTCGGCCCCACTGTATAGCATTCGGGGTAAACATATTTCTATAGTCAGGTGTCGATCCATTCATTGTGAGCCAAACTGAGTTGACGGAAATTGTATATAAGGCCATTCAGATGATGGATTATACCTGTAACTCAAAGGTACAGCATTGTGATGCTCTGTGTCACACTGATTCTGCTTGAGAATAACATTAAGGGTACCTGTAATTTGTAGAATGCTCGGCTACTTATTACTTGATCGAACAATTAAATATACTCAGTGTTGGACGTAGTGGAGAGCCTTCATGTTTATACTGTTTTGCATACAAACAGCGCTGGATTAACCATTAAGCAAAATAAGCACGTGCTTAGGATATCAAGGGAAGGTGAGGGCACCACAGAAATGGTAAGTGGTTTACGGCGCAAAAGAAATCACTTTAAACTTGCTAAAATAATATTCGGGATGCCTTATCTCTACTAAGTATGGAAGCAAATGTGTTACGCAAGATAAATTTTGAGGATCTGATTTAAGACTTTGCAATTAAAAAGAAAGGCAAGAAAAATCTTTTCAAATATAAAAAATAAACATTATTTTCGAGCTTACTGTTAGTTTTGTTTCATTTATAAAAAATAAAAATTTATTTTATAGTTTACTATTGTTTATATTTTGAATTACATATGCAAGGGGGCACCTAAATCTTTTAAGTGCCGAGGGCTTCTATGGGTCTTAATCCGGCCTGGTGTACAAAGGAAGTCCTACACTATTTCGTAGACTTTAAAGTTCCGTATACTTTAATGTAATGTGGAGTTGAGACAACGTGTTAATGAACACTAAGCTCACACATACACATACACATATATAGACACACAACGTACATTTATAAAGATGCACATACATACATATATACATAAAATTAATCTCTCCCACTCGTTCTATATTGACGACCTAAAGTTATATTCTGGTTGTATAATCAGCATCAAGAAAAAATTAGAACTAGTAACAACATTCCCACGAGATATAGGAAGGGCGTTTAGGCAAGATAAATGCTCATACACGATAGTTAACCGAGGAAATATTGTCGACCAGAAAACATGTACATCAACGATTTGTTTATCTCGTTTGTCTCTAATGATGAAAGCTACAAATACCTCGGAATCGATAAGAAGGTTGCACACGTTGGTGCTGTGACAAAAGCCAGAAATAACAAAGGAGTACTTCTGTAAACCCCGGAAAATATGGAACTCAGAGCTGTTTGCATTTAACAAGACCATATCTCACAATGCTTTTGCAGTACCAGTGCTAGTACCAATATTTCGTTATATTTGGACTGAACACTCAATGATACGCAGCCCGGACATCAAAACCAGGAAGGTACTGTCCATCACTGGCGACTTCCACAGTAACACCGATAGAATTTATGTGATGGCGGTAGATTTATGCAGATGGCATAAAGTCAGTCCAAGCAACCTTTGAATGTCACATTGTATCACTCAGACAACACCTGCTGAATATTAAAGAAAGAAGGAGTGGCTGTGTGGTAAGTAGCTTGCTAACCAACCACATGGTTCCGGGTTCAGTCCCACTGCGTGGCATCTTGGGCAAGTGTCTTCTGCAATAGCCTCGGGCCGACCAATGCCTTGTGAGTAGATTTGGTAGACGGAAACTGAAAGAAGCCTGTCGTATATATGTATATATATATGTATATGTTTGTATGTGTTTGTGTGTCTGTGTTTGTCCTCCTAGCTTTGCTTGACAACCAGTGTGTTTACGTTCCCGTCACTTAGCGGTTCGGCAAAAGAGACCGATAGAATAAGTACTGGGCTTACAAAGAATAAGTCCCGGGGTCGATTTGCTCGACTAAAGGCGGTGCTCCAGCATGGCCGCATTCAACTGACTGAAACAAGTAAAAGAGTAAAAGAGTAAAGAGATTCCATGCATACTCAATAAAGGAGAGTAACATCTTCAGTGTTGAAGCAGAACTACTATGTACTATTCTGAGAATACAATTGTCTCGTGCGACCCAATGGCAGCTGAACTGGCCTTCTTATACAGAAACTTGGAGAAGTACGCATTATACCAGCAAAGAGTAATGCATGGGTACATATCCCCTAAGCTAGAGGGCAACAACAGTATTGATAGGAAGAGTAGCTTCTCCTGGTCCAGTGAAGATACATTACATTCCACCTAGAAGCTATGCCTTCGCTATCCAGGAGCAGGAGTGAGCTTTTCCTTAATAATTTTTCCAAAATCTTAGTCGATGGAAGTTCTTACATATATGAGACCAAATTACACGTGTATCTTTGAGTGTATGTGAGTGTGTGTGTATACATAATTTATATTTATATATATATGTGTCTCTTCTACTTTTTGATAATTATAAGTCTTCCACTGAGGAGGTAACCGGTTTCCAACAAAGATACAAGGCTCCATCTTTGGGATGTAGCTAACACAGACAAATTCACATTTGGAACTTGAGAAAAGTCTTGCATATTTTTACTGTTCCACTCACAGATTGCTCTTGTAATGTATGAATTAGCCGGTTGATTTCTCTTTCTGAAAATCCCAGTTTATCCATATTCTCCTTTAAGCATTTACTAACAAAACCTAGTGCTCCAATTATTATTGGTATCAATATGAATTTATAGTCTGGATATAGAAGCTGGAAATTTCCAAGCAGTTGTCCATAGATATCCTCTTTTTCTTTGATCTTCAAAGATATATTTATATCTGCAGGACAGCTGACATCTGTGATGATATATAGCTTTGCCCCTCTGTATGTATGTATGTATGTATGTATGTATGTATGTATGTATGTATGTATGTATGTATGTATGCATGCATGCATGTATGTATGTCATTACTCTGTTTATTTCAAAATTTCTTGCCAAACGAGAAAGAACCGGTTTCTAACCTAGATCCAAGGCTCCTTCATTGGAATTTCAACATCAGCAACAGGGTATTTTTGCTTGTATGTATGTATGTATGTATGTATGTATGTATGTATGTATGTATGTATGTATATACAAATTTGTATGTTTTATGTATGTATTCTCGTGCATATAGTTGCATATCTAGACATGCTCATATATTTTTAAATGGTAAACTTCTGGAAATTTTACAGATTTTTACAGTTCCAGTGACGGATTGGATCTGTAGTCTTCGAATTAGCTTTCTCCTTCCTGGTTTTGAGAAGCCTAATTTTTCAAGATTGGTATTTAGGCAGTGTGTTATGTATCCTAGGGTCCCGATAATTACAGGTATAAACCAGAACTTGTAATCTGGATAGAGAAACGACAGATTTCTCAGTAGTTCAGCATAAGGGTTCTCTTTTTCATTGATCTTCAGTTTTATGTTAACATATGTATGTATGTATGTATGTATGTATGTATGTATGTATGTATGTATGTATGTATGTATGTGTGTATGTATGTATGTGTATGTATGTATGTATGTGTATGTATGTATGTATGTATTTCTACATACATATACATATATACAAATTCAAAATCCAATACAACTGCATCTGTATGTTTCGAAATCTTTATAGAAACTTCGAAAGCTTTGCGTATACGTAAATAAAAGCTTTACATTGTATCCTTCTTCGAACGGTCTCCCCAATTTCTGTATCAAGACAGTTACACACACACACACACACACACACACACACACACTCATACACGCACGCGCGCGCACGCACTGAGAGAGAGAGAGAGAGAGTGTGATTGCTTCACATCGTGGAATATAGCCACTTAAAGCACAAATAGGAATTGTAATATTTACTCCTACTTTATATCTTGAGGTGTGAAAATTAGCATTATAAGACCTGGTCACTGACACAGTTCCACTGTAACTGTTTTGCTAATGACCTGTTTTTTCTCTTTTTTTTTTTTTTTTTTTTTTTTTTTTAATCTTCTGCGTTGAAAGTACGGATTCATAGGTTTGTTGTATTCATGTTCGTTGACTTTGACCTCTGATCATCGGTCATTGATCTGCTATCATTAGTCATTCCCAGATTCCATTTTTATTGCATTATTATTTTTTTTTCCTTGTTTACAGTATTCTAGATATCATTGTATTTTTGTAACAAGTTTAACATAAAAGTTCACCCTACATTGCAGGAACCGCAATTTCTATAGATTTATATCACACAAGAAAAATGTTTTCAGCGATCGCGGTAGGTTTTAATTCAAAGCTAACCTTCAAGAAAAGAAAACATGAGAGGTGGAAAGATGACAGCGGTATATACGATCTTATAAACAAGTCAAAAAACAAAAACAAAAAAAGAAAAAGAAAGGAAGAAAATATATATACCTAACGATGACCGATCGGTGACCGATACCAAGAGGTCAAAATCAATCAAATGGAATACAGCACATCCATATGTCCGCATATTCAATACAAAAGTAGATATGACCATTTTTAGATGTATTTTTAAGTGGTTTTTCCTTAAGTTTTAACACGCTGTCTCAGATCAAGTCATTTGTTAGACAATTTAAACAAAAGCGTGTGTGCGTGCGTGTGTGTGTGTGTGTATGTGTGTGTGTGTGTGTGTGTGTGTGTGTGTGTGTGTGTGTGTGTGTGTGTGTGTGTGTGTGTGTGTGTGTGTGTGCGTGTAGTGGAGGTGCCTGGCATAGTGGTTAGGGCGTTGGACCTATGATCGTAAAATTGTGGTTTCGATTCCTAGAGCAATGTGGGATCTCTTCAGTTTGGCACACAGATTTAAAAAAATTATTATCATTTTTTTAACTAAGCAGTTTGAAACTTCGTATACTGGTGTATACTCAACACGGTTTTATTTTCAACATTTTTGACAAAATTTCGTATTTTAAAAGTTATTTCTTGTTAAACTTGTGGTATTTAGGTAATTTTAACCAATCAACGACATGTATTTAGCTGAAGAAACCTTTGCCTTCGTTATATTCTTTTCGGGGTGGATAAAATAAGTACGTACTAGTTAAATATTGTGGTCGATGTAATCGACATACCCGCATCTCTTGAATATGGTATCCTTGTGCTAAAATTTGACATCTATTTATCTATATATTAATATATAGATAGATAACGTTTCTGCCGGCTATCTATCAATCTATATATATATATAGAGAGAGAGTGATAAATAGCCGACAGAATCGTTACCGCATTGGACAAATGCTTAGCAACATTTCTTCCGATTTTATGTCATCCTTTCATCCTTTCTGGGTCGACCTCGAACGGATAAAAATCAAGGTTGACCTCGGTCGGTTTTGAAATCAGAGTGTAAAAAAACCGAAAGATGTACCGCAAGGCATTCCTTCCGAACGATCTAATGATTCTGCCAACTCGTTGTCCTTGGTATATAATAACAAATATTTCTTGATGAAAGGAAGTAATTTTAACGATGGAGTTAAATTTATCACTCAAAGCAGTGGTTCTCAACCGGGATCTGTATAATCCCTCGGGATCCATATATGAGTATTGAGGGTCCACTGAAGCAAATTCGTAATTTTTGTTTTATAGCCCACAAGGGGCTGAACATGGAGGGGACAAACAAGGACAAACAAAGGAATTAAGTCAATTACATCGACCCCAGTGCGTAACTGATACTTAATTTATCGACTCCGAAAGGATGAAAGGCAAAGTTGACCTCGGCGAAATTTGAACTCAGAACGCAGCAGCGGTCGAAATAACACAAAGCATTTCATCGTAAATTGGGGATTAATTAAGACTTCATGAAAAAAAAATTGCTTTAGATGTCTCTATTGCAAGAAACTGCAATATTTCTTTCTCTAACGTTCTACATAGTTCTACCTACACAAGCTAATGTGTGAAAAGCAAATTAGGAATTTTTAAAGTATCTATAAAAGTAATTTTTACACTACAAATGGTTATGTGGGTTCACCAAATTAAAATAGTAATCAAAGGAGACCATAACTAAAAAAAAAAACCGTTCAGAACCACTGATTTAAAGGGTGTGAGTGGGGGAATATGAATTCAAGCTTTCGTCAAATTGGTCGAACAGGCCACGAAACATGGGAAACTTGAACTGTATGTGTACATGAAAAACTATATATTTTTTTCATTTACTTTTTTTACCTAATATACGAATGCCTGCTTTTATCAGATTTATGAAAACTTAATGGGACAACTCCCCCCTCTCTCTCTCTGCTTATATATATATATATTATATATATATATATATATATTATTCTCTTTTACTTGTTTCAGTCATTTGACTGCGGCCATGCTGGAGCACCGCCTTTACTCGAGCAACTCGACCCCCGGGACTTATTCTTTGGAAGCCTAGTACTTATTATATCGGTCTCTTTTGCCGAACCGCTAAGTTACAGGGACGTAAACACACCAACATCGGTTGTCAAGCGATGTTGGGGGGACTAACACTGACACACAAACATATACACACACACACACATATATATATATATACATATATACGACGGGCTTCTTTCGGTTTCCGTCTACCAAATCCATTCATGAGGCTTTGGTTGGCCCGAGGCCATAGTAGAAGACACTTGCCCAAGGTGCCACGCAGTAGGACTGAACCCGGAACCATGTGGTTTGTAAGCAAGCTACTTACCATACAGCCACTCCTATATATATACACATGAAAAGCACATCGTATGTATACTACATAACATTACGATGTATTCAACTGAGAAGGCATCATGTACCTGAAGAGGAAACACGCCGGACATTTGTAATTTGCGTTATATGCATCCGATGTGCTTTTGAAACAATTGTAGTTACTCAACGACTTCTTCCTTGTCAGTCTTTTGCAGATTTGATTATCAGATAAAAATTAACCTTTGTGTGCTTCGAAATGGAATTGTATAGTACCTGTTATCTTATCGGAATTTTCTGTTTAATCTCTAAATGGGACGAACTGTATTTGATGTACTGTTTGGTGAATGTATTGATCAATTATCGAGTCCAGTTCTATATTTAAGAGATGAGGAATTATGTACATTATTTACATTATTTACAATTGACGGATATTTGTCCTCATCTTGTTTGTTGTTAACACAACGTTTCGGCTGATATACCCTCCAGCCTTCATCAGGTGTCTTGGAGAAATTTCGAACCTGGATTCTCATTCCTAAGGTATAATTTCGATGTTGTTGTTGTTGTTGTTATTATTATTATTATTATTATTATTATTATTATTATTATTATTATTATTATTATTATTATTATTATTATTATTATTATTATTATTCAAGTCACTGCCTGGAATCGAACTCGGAATCTTGGGTTAGTAGCCCGCGCTCTTAACCACTACACCACGGGCATAGTAGCACGGGCTCTTAACTCACGAGCATAGGGTGTAGTGGTTAAGAGCGCGGGCTACTAACCTCAAGATTCCGAGTTCGATTCCAGGCAGTGACCTGAATAATAATAATAATAATAATAATAATAATGATAATAATAATAACAACAACAACAACAACAACAACATCAAAATATACCTTGCGAATGAGAACCCAGGTTCGAAATTTCTCCAAGACACCTGATGAAGGCTGGAGGGTATATCAGCCGAAACGTTGTGTTAACAAAAAACAAAATGAGGACAAATATCCGTCAATTGTAAATAATGTACATAATTATCGAGTAATTTGTGTTCTCTATAAAACCCGGGTTTATATTAGAGACTAACAAACTGCATCTTACCAGATTTACATCATCATCATCATCATCATCATCATCAGCATCATCATTATCATTATTATTATTATTATTATTATTATTATTATTATTCAGTAGTTTTATTTTTATAGCGTGCTTTCACTTCAATACCGAGCGCAGCTCTGTGTGCCTTGGGTATGTGCTGTGATTTGTTGTGATGCTCTGATGGTTATTGTATGGAAAGTGTTCTGCGTAGGATGTGTGCAGTGCCTAGTAGTGCAATTTTCTGTATGTTATATGTGTTTGTAAGTCCTGGTGTTTTTGTTATGCATTTGTCTGAATATTTTTATCATGCCTAATGCACCTACTATGATAGGAATTGTTTCTGTTTTCAGGTTCCACATTCTAGTTATCTCTATTTCCAGGTCTTTGTATTTTGAGAGTTTCTCCATTTCTTTTAGAGACACGTTGTCATCTGCCGGTATTGATACATCAATTAGAAAGCATTTTTTTTCTTCATGATCTCTGACAACTATATCTGGTCTGTTGGCCTTAATTTCTCTATCTGTGTGTATCGGCATATCCCAGAGTATGGTTGCTTTCTCGTTTTCTGTGACCTTTTCTGGTGTGTGCCTATACCATCTTTTTTCTGTTGTTATTCCATAATGTTGGCATAGCTTCCAATGTATGTAGGTTCCAACTCTGTCACGTCTGTGAATATATTCCTTCTTAGCCAGGACTGGGGCAGCTAGAGATAATATGATTTATTGTTTCTTGTCCATCTCCACATATTCTGCAGTTACTTGTAATATTTCTTTTCATTACATGTTTTTGGTAATTTCTGGTGGGGAGGCTTTGGTCTTGTGCTGCAATTAAAAATCCCTCTGTTTCTGCTTTGAGTCCTGAGCTTCTCAACCATTGCTGGGATTTTTCTTTGTCTATTTCTTTTGCGTTTTTATTATTATTATTATTATTATTATTATTATTATTATTATATTATTATTATTATTATTCAGTAGTTTTAATTTTTATAGCGTGCTTTCACTTCACTACCGAAGCGCAGCTCTGTGTGCCTTAGGTATGTGCTGTGATTTGTTGTGATGCTCTGATGGTTATTGTATTATTATATTATTATTATTATTATATTATTATTATTATTATTATTATTATTATTATTATTATTAAGGCGGCGAGCTGGCAGAATCATTAGCACGCCGGGCGAAATGTTTAGCGGTATCTCGTCTGCCGCTACGTTCTGAGTTCAAATTCCGCCGAGGTCGACTTTGCCTTTCATCCTTTCGGGGTCGATTAAATAAGAACCAGTTACGCACTGGGGTCGATATAATCGACTTAATCCGTTTGTCTCTCCTTGTTTGTCCTCTCTGTGTTTGGCCCCTTGTGGGTAGTAAAGAAATAGGTATTTCGTCTGCCACTTCGTTCTGATTCAAATTCCACCGAGGTCGACCTTGCCTTTTATCCTTTCGGGGTCGATAAAATAAGTACCAGTTGAACACTGGTGTCAATATAATCGACTCTTTCCCTCCACAAAATTGCTAACCTTGTGGCAAAATTTGAAACTATTGTTGTTGTTGTTGTTGTTGTTGTTGTTGTTGCTGCTGCTGCTGCTGCTGCTGCTGTTGTTGTTGTTGTTGTTGTTGTTGCTGCTGCTGCTGCTGCTGTTGTTGTTGTTGTTGTTGTTGTTGTTGTTATTGGGACTCTGCTCTTGGATTTCAAAGAGGAAGGACGTGTGTTCGTGAGCTGTAAATTTTTGTTCAATTTTTGCAGATAATATTGTTGTATCTGAAAATCTTTTCGACGGTTCAGTGCCCAGGCGGACTGGGTTCTTGCTGAGCTGATCGGTTAGGCAGGACTTTTTCCCCTTTTGGAACAAATTTTCAATTTAAATTCTCCATTTTTTCATTTTTCAATTTTAAAATTTGCAGAATGTCCTTGGAGAAGAGCGTCAGCTCTTCCTTTCTTTCAACTCCCCCCCCCCATCCCCCACCTGCTGTCGGAAGACAGCCAAAAAAAGTTTGAAAATTGTCTCCGCCCACTCCGCGCCTTAAAAGGCAGCGAGAGGGACGGCTAAAGCCTTGCTAGCACGTGCAGCGCTGAGCAACAGAGGGAAAATAAAAAGAAGAAAATAAAGACGAAAATAAACTTGAGAAAGAAGAGGGGAAGAGCAAGGAAATTC
This sequence comes from Octopus sinensis, assembly GCF_006345805.1. Classification (NCBI taxonomy): domain Eukaryota; kingdom Metazoa; phylum Mollusca; class Cephalopoda; order Octopoda; family Octopodidae; genus Octopus; species Octopus sinensis. The sequence continues at coordinate 46,721,634 of NC_043002.1, read as the reverse complement.
AGCTGTGAATCCAACATTGAACACTCAACCACAACCCAATACATTAACAGCCGAGGTTATGCTTCAATGGCAAAACCTAGAGATGAATTCATTAATGTTTCTGTAGAATCTCTCAAAGACTACAGAAACATGTTAAAAAAAAGCGAAAGATGTGTTTTGATAAACACACCTCCAGATATTATAGACAATACAGACAGTTGTACCATAGTGTACAAAACTATATCTTTAAAACACAGATGTTTAGAAACTTCCACAAAACAATCAGTTGAAAAGTGCTTGCAACCCATTTGGAAAGACGTAATATATCTGTCGAGGGGTATAAGAAATATGGCACAATTGAAGTCAGATTTGCTACAAAGACGTAGTAAAACAGCACTCAACAGCCCAGCTGAGAAACAGTGAACTTGTCCAAGTTCAACATACTTGAGACGGCATGTCGTCAATATAAAAATACTGGTGATACCACCAGAAATTAACGCTTGCTGGATTGTCGCAGCCGTCCTCCTCGACTTGGAAGATAAAATCAGAATCATCCAAGTCGAGAAACACAGAAAAAACAACTAGACTGGTCAGGAATTGCAAATAATGGTCCAAATAAACGAAGACGTTTTGGAACAAATTCTCTCCAGATGTCACTATGTTGAACGTCACAGTTGAGGGCAGAATGCTAAGATGTCATCAATGCGGACAGAATAACCACCTGAAAGCCTTCTGCCCACAACTAAAACAGAAGGATGGCACTACCCTCTTGATACAAGTACCACCCACACCGCAATAACTGAAGCAATCTCAACTACAGAAGCAACCCCAACAACAAAAGCAGCTCAAAGAGAAGAAAGCAGAGAGCGCTCCGGCAAAGACACCACCACTTACTACTCAAGAGACAACAACGTCAACAACAACAACAACAACAAAGGCGTTCACCACAACCACCACCACAGTGCCAACAAAAGCACCATCAACACAGCTCTTGCAAGAGCAACAAAAATATCAGCAAATTTCGACCCACTGGAACTACTCCTTTCCCAACTCTGACCACTCAGACATGTCGTGCTGAGAGGCCGAAAGAATTGAGTGGACAGAAGTCACATGTAAAAGACTAAGAAA
>NC_043002.1:46708027-46715527 GCF_006345805.1 Octopus sinensis | reverse complement strand
TATTTGAAAGGACGCACATCACATGAGACTTTTGATGAAATGAAAGTAACTTATGGTGATGATGCCCCATCATATGATCTTGTAAAACGCTGGCATCGTGAATTCAAACATGGTCGGAACTCTGTGGAAACAGCTCCCAGATCTGGTCTCCCCCCCCTTCTGCCATTGATGAGGTATCTGTCCGTCAAGTTGAGGCTGCCATTTTGGAAGATCGACGCATAACTATTCGCCAAATAGCCCATGAGGTCAAGATTAGTACCGGGTCTGTGGAAACTATCATTCATGACTATTTGCATATGCAAAAGGTGTCTGCCAGATGGATTCCCAGGTTGCTCACACCTTTCCAGAAGCAAGAAAGCGTCGAGTACTCGAGGATGAATTTGGAGATGTGCCAAGAAGATGAGTTAAAATTTTTCAAAAGACTGATTACACAGGATGAAACCTGGGTCAATCACTATGATCCAGAGACCAAAGCCCAGTGAATGCAGTGGAAGCACCGTGACTCACCTCCTCCAAAGAAGGCAAGGGTGCAGCCCTCCTCTGGCAAGGTCATGCTCACAGTCTTCTGGGACCAGGACGGAGTAGTGATGACAGATTTCCTGGCAAAGGGTACCACAATTACAGGAGCCTATTATGCTTCACTTCTGGGGAAATTAAGAGAAGCTATCAAAATCATAGAGGCGGGGCAAGCTCAGCAAAGGCATCCTCCTCCTGCAGGACAACGCTCCCGTCCACAACTCGCTTGTCGCCAGATCAGAAGCACAGACGTGCGGCTATAAACTCCTCCCCCATCCCCCCTACTCTCTTGACCTCTTCCCAGCCATGAAGTTGTTTTTGAAAGGAAAGTGTTTCCCAGATGATGCAGCCTTGATTTCTGAAGTCACGTCGTGGTTGGAGAACCAAGCTGGGGTCTTCTACAAAAACGGTCTCCAGAGCTGCATCAAACGATGGGAGAAATGCGTAACTCTGGGTGGTTCCTATGTAGAAAAAGACTAATAACTGTGCTAAGTTTCGTTGCTCTACTGCTATGAGAAGTGGGTCAGGAGTATTACTTATTGAACGCCTCTCGTATTTACAATGATTCCGCTGCTAAATTTTTTTGGCAGAATGAAAGAAAGTGCTGTACAGCGGTCGTGAAACCAGAAATTGGCATAAGCTAAAGGAAGGGATGAATAAGAGTAATGAACTCGTTATCTACACATCGAAGACAACAGGGAGAATGTAGCCTTCAAAACAACTAAAATTAGATCTTTGGAGAGTTATAAATTAATTATAGTATCATGACAGACCGTTCTATTATCTAAGAAAATGGAACTTTACATCCGGCTATATCAACACCAAAGGGTAGGTCATGGGGTGGTAAACGAGAATGTATGATGGGGGAGTGGTGATAATATAAAGAAAAGAGGGGATGGAGATAGCTTAAAGGGGAGTGCATACACACACAACGGGTTTCTTTTAGTTTCCATCTACCAAATCCACTCATACGGCTTTGGTTGGTCTGGGTAGAAAACATTTGTTCAAGATACCATACAGTGAGGAGACTGAACCCAGAACCATGCGGTTGAGAAGCAAACTTCCTACTATACAGCCACTCCCACGTCTGTAAATTTTGCAAGTAGTTCTTCTATGTCTAATGTGGAGGAAGAAATACATTTAACTAAATTTTTTAGATGAAAACGCCGACGCTACACTTTACTCAATTTTACTCACACACACGCACACACACACATACACAAGTTATCAGTTTACTACTCTGCATGCACAAATTCGTTTAATCTCCTACTGGTTTCAGACTGGAGCTGCGGCTTCTAGGGTTTTATTAATATCGATTCCAGTACTTCTTTCAATCGGTACTCGTTTTATCATTCTCCATCTGTCGACTTGCTTTGTTATAGGATTTAAAAGTACTCAATATAAAGACAGGCATTAGACTGGTGTAAATACAAAGATGCGTTGATACACACACACATGCACACACACACCACACAGCACGCAGACACACACACACACACAAACATACACACACACACACACAACTCACACACACACACACACACACACACACACACACACACACACACACACACACATAGTTCTTGCGTTACCTAGTTGAAGACTTTGATTTCCTCTCACTTTGGTTCCCATTTCTATATATTTATTTATGTATTTATTTATTATTTTGTGTTGGTAATGTTGTGTACTGTTGCGTGGGTAGAATAAGGCATAAATGTATGTGCTTATGTGCAGTAGATGAGTAGTATTATTGGTGGCAGGATGAATGTGTACGGAGACAGGATTGTGAATGTGTACAGAGACGGGGTGACAGCGTGGGTGGGGGGAGACGTTAAGAGGGAATATAGTGGTATTATACGAAATCAACGTGGTTATTTATCCCAGACCGGTAGTCAATTTTAAGGCGAAAAGTTGTCGCTCGCGACGCAGACAAATAACATGGTACATGACAATATTGCAGATGGTGAGATGCACTGAGGGGGTGATTAATCCTGCTCAAAGTGGAACCGAATATTTGAAGTTGTTTATTTCTTCAAATTCTCGACCGCTCAATAACATATTGGTTGTTGTATTCTAGCTGTGGCTATTAATTAGAATCTTTTTTTTATTATCTGATCTGACTTCCGTTCCATATGCTCTTGGCACTCTTTCCAGTTTGGTAGTGAGATCCTGAAGTCCTGCTTCGCTGCCTCGTATAAGGTCGTTATTGTCAGCAAAATGCAGGCTGCAAAGAAATGGCCTCGTCCGATGGAAATGTAAGTGTAGAAGCCACACGTAGTGTCTCCTGCATAATGTTTCTCCAAAAGATGTTGAGGATGTTGAAAAGTACTGGCGATGGATTCAGTCTCCCATCGATATCTATATATATATATATACAGATAGATAGATAGATAGATAGATAGATAGATAGATAGATAGATAGATAGATAGATAGATAGATAGATAGATAGATAGATAGATAGATAGATAGATAGATAGATAGATAGATAGATAAATGAAAGAATGGAGTCGAACGATGATTTAACAAAATTCCTTTATTCTCGACATATGTTTCGAAGACTGCATATTCTTAATTCCGAAGGAATAAAGGGTGCATTATGCCGTCTTCTCATCAGGAAAGACAAGGAACTTATGTCAGCATCATGACGAACAAAAACTTTTAGATGACTGCCCACACGGAGTCCATAGTGATATTATCACTATGGACTCCGTGTGGGCAGTCATTGATGCTGACATAAGTTCCTTGTCTTCCTGATGAGAAGACGGCATAATGCACCCTTTATTCCTTCGGAATTAAGAATATGCAGTCTTCGAAACATATGTCGAGAATAAAGGAATTTTGTTAAATCGTCGTTCGACTCCATTCTTTCATTTATCTATAAAAAAACACACAAATTTCCACACGAAAGCACGTGATTTCTGCCCTTGGCATGTAGCTTCAACCGTGCTTTCTGACGTAAATTTGCTACCCGGGTATCGGTTAACCGAATTATCCATACTAGGATAATTCATTCAACTACTTAAACATATATATATATATATATTATATATATATATATATAATTATATATATATATATATATATGTATGTATGTATGTATGTATGTATGTATATGAAATTCAAGTGTTTATCCATTTGTGGTTGCCGTTTTGAAGAGAAAACAGTACGTGTGGAGTTTCCAGGATGTCTGGGTGTGAGAACCCCCAAAATAGAAGAATTTCAATTTTATTTTTTGCTATAGCAACACATTAAAGAAACTTCTCGCTATGTTGGACGAGAGACAATAAGAAAATAATTCGGAATGCCCTGTATCTAGAGATCGAAATTATTTCTGAGTGTTTATTGAGAAGCTGGAAGTCGTAAAACAGGATTTTAAATTATTTCAATATACAATGTTGGCAGTGATCATGTTTTGTGTGTAACATGTGTTAGAGTTTTTTTTAGGTGCTATATGTATGCAGATAAAGAAGTAAAAACAATCATGTCAAGTTCCGAAATGAATTTTGTATACTGTTTACATTGTTATTTATTTTTTTTTGTAGTACGTCGTTAATATAACGTAGGAAGAGATATGCTGGTTTTAAACATGCACCGTATATTATAAATTTTGTTTAGTTGTTTCTTTGTAACATGCAGATGCTTGAATTGATGCAGTTGTTGTTCAAAGTGTTTTGGTGATTGTGTTCGTTTAATCTAAAAAATTTCATTGTATGTACCTGTAATTTGGCAGATGTGTCTGGTGAGGGAATATTTACGGTGCGTTGGGAAGTATTTGTGTAATAATTTAAAGAGATGTCTGGTTACGAGCTTTTGCATGTTATAAAGTAGGTTGTACCAATTTATGTCTTTCTTATGTTTTGCAGGATGAAATTGTACGCTTGCAACGTGTTTAACTTGTTCAATACATCCATCTTTTTTGTACGGCTTTGTGGCGGTACTCAAAATTTTATTTGGAAGCTTCTGCATTAGAAAGGAGGGTAGCTTTGGCGATATGTTCCTTACAGAGTTTTAATAATGCTCTTAAGGTGCTCAGAATATTTTTTAGTATAGTTAAATTTTTCCTGGTAGCTCTTCGTTGGGAGAGTATAGTGATTTCTTAATATTGAGTGTAGCATCTATGAAGTTGATTATTTTAATGGTGCCTCAGCTATTTATTACAGAAAAGCTCAATTTCTTGAAGAATTTTTGCACTTTTACTAACAAACTCGGTGATTTGTGAACCAAATTATCTAAGAACCAATAAACCATACAATCCTGTGAATACAAAGAAATTCTCGTACACATCTTCTATGATATAAAGGCCTACTACGTCCTTTGCTTTGTCTAAACCCTTTGCTTTCTTTTACTTACGCCGAAAATGTCAGTATTTTCCTCTTTAATCTGAAGTGCAGTGTTATGGAATAGAAAGCTTTCTTAAACTCAAATAATGTATCAACTTTCATTTCGTTGTTGTGAATAATAGTAGTAAAATGGTTGGGGTTGTCGGTGACTAATATTCCCTAATATCAATAGTCTTTAGTTGTATAACTACCCTTATGCTTTTTTTCTATTTTCCTCTCAGCAATGCTCGATGGCAAACTATTACTTATGCCCAAACCTCATACCGCACAGATCTGACGACAAGCTATTCAACACTGACAGAAACCGTGTTAAAACAAAGACGACTACATCGGTAACTGAACATCCCTGCGCATGTGAAGTGCCATAGAGATAGTATAACTTGAACAGAACTACAGGGCAATTACCAATATTTTCGCTGATGCAGCATGAGAGTATTGATCTTACTCTCAACAATATGCATACACACATGTACTTACACAGATGCATATGCATGTACACATACATACATACATACATACATACATACATACATATTTGAAGGGCTAACTGTGAAACTAGTAGCTACTATCAAATTATGGACCCAAAACATAGATCGTGAAGTCATAAATGTTTATTTCTTAATTTTATTGATTCGTGGTGAATTGTATTGTTTCGCTTAGTTGATGCCAAACGAAAATGAAGTAAAGTGAGTAATGGAATATATAATGAACAATTATAGAACAATCTAGAAATCCTTAACGGTTGGTCCTTATTAGACCAGGAGACTTTTCTGTGGCTAAATTTTCAAAATAAAGTAAATTTATTTTTTTTTAAATGGCATGGTTGTGTGTAGGCGCACATATAGCTGTGTGGGTAAGAAACTCTCTTTGTACCTTCTTGGGCAAGTGTCTTCGACTGTAGCTCAGGGATGACCAATACCTTGTAAATGAATTTAGTTGTAGACAGCTGCATGGGAGCCCGTCGTATCTATCTATCTATCATCTATCTATCTATCTATCTATCTATCTATCTATCTATCTATCTATCTATCTATCTATCTATCTATCTTCCTGTATCTGTGTACGTGTGTGTTTGTCCCGCTTCTCTCGCTTGACAACCAGTGTTGTTTTGTTCACACCCCGTAACTTAGTGGTTCGGTGAAAAAGACCGTTAGAATACGTATCAGGACCTTTGAAAAAAGTACTAGGATCGATTTGTTCGACCAGAAACCTTTCCAGGCGGTGTACCCGCATGACTGAAGATCTATGACTGAAACACGTAAAAGTTAAATGTTAAATATACATTAAGTAGGAGTTAGTGGAGAAAATGAAAGTGTGATGATAGAGGTGCTTTGAGGGAGTTACATCGTTAAAAAGAAGAAGAGAAATAGAGTAAGAGATCTAAGAGTCGAGTGGTATAAATGAAAATAGAATGTTAATTGTATGTATGTATAGTCTTTTTCTATGAAGACAGGAAGAAGAAGCAGTTCGAACTTAAAAAGAGTGGGAAGAACGTGAGTAAAATAGAGAGAATAGTCCAAAAGCTTAGTGGGGGTGTTTTCAACAGAAGAAGGAATAATTGTGGGTGAGATATGCTAGATCTAAAATATTAGCGAGTATAAATCGATAAAGCGGCGAGCTGGCAGAATCGTTAGCACGCCGGGCGAAATGCTTAAGCGGTATTTCGTCTGCCGTTACGTTCTGAGTTCAAATGCCGCCAAGGTCGACTTTGCCTTTCATCCTTTCGATATAATCGACTTAATCCGTTTGTCTGTCCTCGTTTGTCCTCTCTGTGTTTAGCCCCTTGTGGGTAGTAAAGAAATAGGTATTTCGTCTGCCGCTACGTTCTGAGTTCAAATTCCGCCGAGGTCGACTTTGCCTTTCATCCTTTCGGGGTCGATAAAATAAGTACCAGTTACGCACTGGTGTCGATATAATCGACTTAATCCGTTTGTCCTTGTTTGTCCTCTCTGTGTTTAGCCCCTTGTGGGTAGTAAAGAAATAGGTATTTCGACCGTCTTTGCATTCTGAGTTCAAATTCCAGTGAGGTTGACTTTGCCTTTCATCCTTTCGGAGTTCGATAAGATATGTACCAGTTGAGCACTGGGATCGATGTAATTGACTTACCCTTCCCCCGAGGTTCAGGCCTTGTTCCTTGAAATGCTGAATCCAAAAATGGAATCTGTTTTTTGCCATTACGTCAAGGTTTCAAGATACCCAACCCCGCAAGTTTTTCAATTTTCCTTATTTTCCAGAAAAATACATTGTTTACCTGTGAAATTTAGTACGAGTGTTCATTACGATTTATATCTTATTTTATTAAGAGTCGAGGGGAAAATATTGGGGACCAAAGAATGGCAGCAGCGAGACAGTAATTCCAGAGTTTTTTGGTGTGGTTCAAGAACCTTTAGTTCAACTGGAAAAAAAAAAACATCGTACCTCTATTCCATATTGAACTTGGCATAATAAAGCAGCTGCTAAAGCAATGAATAAAGATGGACCATGCTTTCACTATATTTGCAGCATATTTCTCAGTCTGAGCAGTGTAAAGAGTACCTGGAGTATTTGATGAGCCAGAAAATTGATGAAAAACATGGGAACTTTGTAAATTCAATGAATTGCATAGAATTAATTTGTAACAGTAAATTACTTTTTAGGCAACAA
>NC_043002.1:46688027-46703027 GCF_006345805.1 Octopus sinensis | reverse complement strand
CTCACTCTCCCTCTCCCGATAATGTTTATAATTTATCTACTAAAGATGCTTCATGTATGTATACAAAAGTCTATTATAAACTCCTTGTGCAATTTCAAATTTAGTTTTGAATAAAGCAGAATTAATCTGTGGAAAGGATAAGTAAACAACATTCTAATATTTTTAAATAAGTTTTTTCTTTTTCTCTTGAGATTGTAAAATTTCAACAGGCCACCGCCATGCATATATTCAAACCTTAATGCAATTTTGAAGTTCTAGGAATATCGTTTAATAAATGATTATCATCAGTAATCGAATTATATTAGCTATCTTAGTTATCTACAGCAAGGAACTCAACCAAAGAACCGCATAAAAAAGAATAAATCTTAAAAATTTTCTACTATTTTATTGACTATTGTAGCTTGCAGGGTGTTTTTCCATTATATATGTATTATAAGGCAGAATCATTAGCACGCCGGACAAAATGCTTAGCGGGATTTCTTCCGGCTCTATACGTTTGTGTTCAGATTCCGCCGAGGTCGACTTTCATCCTTTCGGGGGTCTCAATGAAATAAGTACAAGTATGAGCACGGGTGGGGGGGGGGAGGGTGATCTAATCGACTTACACCTACCTCTCCAAACTTTCAGGCTTTCTTACCGTATCAGAATGAATTATATATATATATATATATATATATTATAATATATATATATATATATATATATATATATATATACGATAGTGTACATTAAACACAAGAAAAAAAACTACCTTTTAACAGGTGATTTGCACGCTAGAAGAAGCAGTCAAAACCACCCCAAAAGCACATTAAGAGCAATTTCGAAGGGAATGAAAAATAAAAACTTTTACCCTGTTATTTTTTACAGTTATACCTAGTTTTCAAATTATTTTACCTTGACAACCTTTGTTGGTGTGTTTACGTCCCGGTAACTTGGCGGTTCGGCAAAAGAGACCTATAGAATAAGTACTAGGCTTACAAAAATAAGTCTTGGGGTTGATTTGTTCGACTTGAGGCGGTGCTCCAGTATGGCCGCAATCAAATGATTGAAACAAATAAAAGAAAAGAATAAAAGAATACCGTATATATGCTGAGACCCACTTCGGTCACGACACTGACCATGGGATTGCACCTAGAAAGTTACCCTCCCAGACACAAGTCCCATGCTTACCGGCCTCCCCGCTCCACGCCACCAGTGTTATCCTAGGGAAAGGCAAAGGCTGATACAGCTTGGCACCTGTGACGTCGCAACTCATGTCTACAGCTGAGTGAACTGGAGCAAAGTGAAATAGAGTGTCTTGCTCAAGAACACAACATACTGCCCGATCAGGAATTCGAACTCACAACCTCACGCTCGACCCTCTAACCACTGAACCATGCACCTTCACTACCGTATATATATATATATATATATATACAACGGACCTTTTCAGTCCGCCAAATCCGCTCACAACGCTTTGGTCGGCCCCTAAACCATGTGGTTGCAAAGCAAGCTTCTTACTGCATAACCACACCTGCGCCTGTGATACGTATATGTATGTATGTATGTACACACACACACACACACACACACACATATACATATAAATATATTTACATATATTTATATATACATATATATATACCCTTTTTTTACTCTTTTCACTCGTTTCAGTCATTTGACTGTGGCCATGCTGGAGCACCACCTTTAGTCAACCAAATCGACCCCAGGACTTATTCTTTGTAAGCCTAATATTCTATTGGTCTCTTTTGCCCAACCGCTAATGTTACGGGGACGTAAACACACCAGCATCGGTTGTCAAGAGATGTTGGGGGGACAAACACAGACACACAAACATACACACACACACACAATATATACATATATATACGACGGCTTCTTTCAGTTTCAGTCTACCAAATCCCCTCACAAAACTTTGGTCGGCCCGAGGCTATAATAGAAGGCACTTGCCCAAGGTGGTGGCCGAAGTGGGATTTCTTACCACACACCCACTCTTGCGCCTATATATATATATATATATATATATATATATATAACGGGAAGCTTTATGAAAATAGACAAAAGACGAAGGCAATATATAATATATATATATATATATATATATATATATATATTATAGAATATATATATATATATATATTATATATATGTGTATATATATATGTATATATATTTCATATATATCACAGGCGTGGCTGTGTAGTAGGAAGCTTGCCTACCCAACCACATGGTTCGGGTATAGTCCCACTGCGTGCCACCTTGGACAGGTGTCTTCTACTATAGCCTCGGACCGACCAAAGCCTTGTGAGTGGATTTGGTAGACGGAAACTGAAAGAAGCTTGTCGTATATATATATATGTGTGTGTGTGTGTGTATGTACGTATGTATGTTTGTGTGTCTGTGTTTGTCCACCACCATCGCTTGTCAACCGATGTTGGTGTGTTTACATCCCCCAAATTTAGCTGTTCGGAAAAAGAGACCGATAGAATAAGTACTAGGCTTACAAAGAATTAGTCCTGGGATGGATTTGTTCGACTAAAGGCAGTGCTCCAGCATGGCTGCAATTAAATGACTGAAACAAATAAAAGCATATATATACACACACATATATATGTGTGTGTGTGTGTGTGTGTGTGTGTGTATGTATGTGTGTATACTCTCCCCAGACACAACAATATATATATTATGTATGTATGTAGGTATCTATCTATCTATCTATCATCTATCTATATATCCATCTATCTATCTATCTATCTATTATCTATCTATATATAATAGATATATATAGATATCTATATATTATATCTATATATATATATATATATATATATATGCATTATACATATAATAATTAAATTATATATATGCGCTTTATTGTATTTTTTATGCACGTGATCCCGGTCCGTGGTGCCCAGAACGTTGAGAAGCGCTGATCTTAAGCATGAGATTTAGTCGAACAAACAGCAAGTCTTTGTTTACATGACTCCATGAAATAAAGTTGAAGTAATCATTAATAAGTTTTATTATTTATTAATAAACATTTTTAGCCAATGAGCTGATTGACAATTATAAAATAAATGCATCGAACTTGTAAAACATTTGTTATATACATTTTATTATATCATATACAGAAACCAACTTATTAAAATTTTACATTAAAAATTACGCTAAGACTCTATAGTGGACACTATACGTTCGTTCGTCCGTGAGTGAGAATGATCTTTTTCTACCTAGGACACTGGAAAGGAATCTAATCAGGAAAAGCGCGCTTGAAAGTTTCTTTCGGGTACCCTTTCACTTCAGTCAGTGATTCATCTAATATATGCGAACATTTTCCCTGTGATCCAAGGAAATTCCCAGCTGCGTGAATATGTATACCTTGTACCCCCTCTCCTCTCCCCTAATACGTCTTTGCATCTGTCTTGTTACTGCTGTGTGGGATTGCTCTTTTTACCTACACGCACTCCGGTGCGTGTGTGAATATTTTAATAGATACATATTTGTTCTTTCCCTCATTCTCTCTCTCTCTTTTTCTTTTTCTCTATCACTTCTCTGTCACGCTGTCTCTCTGTCTGTCTGTCTGTCTTCTGTCTTCTCTCTCTCTCTCTCTCTCTCTCTCTCTGTTTATCTCTCTCTCTCTCACACACACTCTCCTACTCTCTTTCGCAAATTCATATCTATGTATCCATTTGTTGATGTCTGATGCCTGGTTATATCTACGGGTATGAATGTATGTGTGTTTATGTTAATCTGGGTGTTCTTTCTTAGATTATCTACACGGTCGCTTAGCCCGCTATAAGAAGCAGGTAAATCATTCAAAAACTCAACCGTCTTTAAAAAGGGGGGGGGGTACATTGGTTAATGCACTCCGGGTAATAATAAACGCGGGACTGACAGTGCAAAACAAAGCCAGAACAGCATGCTTTGAAAAACACCCCATAAAGTCTTATACATTTGTTCGTTACCGGGTGCGATTCTGTTGATGTGTATACACACACACATCGTTCTCTTTTACCTTTATTTGGTTCAGTCATTAGACTGCGGCCATGCTGGAATACCACCATGAAGAATTTTTTAATCTCAAATAAATTGACCCCAGAACTTATTTTTACACACACAAACACACATACTTGATACACACACACACACACACACGTATATATATAGATAGAAAGATAGATAGATAGAGAGAGTGAGAGAGAGAGGACATTTAAATTTTCTTCCTTCTTTCATATAAGTTTAAATGCTACATGCAAATAATGACTAGATCAAATGATTTTGAATGTATTTAAAAATCTATTTTATAGACAGGTCCAAATCTGTAGGTTTCGATCATTAAAACCTCATATGCAACCTATATACCTATTCTCTTACACCTAGAGAGTACTTTGAAGGAGAATTATAATATATGCATATATATGTATGTATGTATGTATGTATGTATGTATGTATGTATGTATGTATGTATGTATGTATGTATGTGTATGTATGTAGATGTATGTATACATGTATATGTGTATGATTAATATAATAGCAAACTGAGTTGAAAATCCTTTTTGGATAGAAAAAAATCAAATCCGCACCTTATGTCTATAGGAGATGTGGGTTCGAATATCATTGGCCGCCTTCGACTTTTTCCAGCCAAAAGGATTTTTCAACTCAGGCTTTACATGCTATTATTTAAAACATTATCATCTGCTTCGAGACCCGCTGTTCCAAAAAAAGAATTATTTCACGTTCTCTCAAAAATTTATAATTCTTATGACGTACACACACACAACACACACACACACACACACACACACACACACACACATCGGCACAAATACATATATATATATATATATAAACGAAAATATAGATATAGATATATATTTTTTAAATGACTGTAATAAATGGTGTTTAAAATCTAATAACAGAGAAATTGAAACAAGTGTCTTTAATATATGGTATTTAGATATTTTTTTAAGACGAAGTAAAAAGACATTCTAGGTTTTGTGGCTATGGCTGTTCTACCCAGCTATTTGGAGATAAAGAATTCGAAACTCAGTATTTTGAGGAATGTTGCAAACAAGTAATTCTGGTCGATCATTTAACCCTTTGCCTGCCCTAAAACGTTTCTTAAGTTTGACTTTAATGTCCATGCTTGCTTCACAGACATTTTGTTAGCTCTTACTTTATACGTTCTGAGTAATACAAAGCTTTCCTTTCAAAAGTCCCAAGTTACTCTACTTGTTGAAAATAAATTGGGAACGTGTATCATAAATGATTCGTGGATGTCAGAGAAATATGTCCTGTGCATTACATGTAATACACAGGACATGTTGAGAGTTGATCTGTTAAAATAATGTAAATAATTTATCAATTAAACAAAGCTTACAGCATAGGTTTGAATGAAGATTACCATGTATGTAAAAAAAATGACGTGAACGAGGATCAATCATACGATTTTAAATGGATCCTCTTCATTTTAAAAACTACAAATGTGAAGAGAAGCTGGTGGCAAACAACCTTTCAGATTTTGTAAACATAAGCTTGGGTTGACTGAATGGATATCAAAGCAGTTTTCAGTTAGGTCGATGTAAGTTCTGGGAGCATTGTTGTTGTGAGATTGGACAGAAGATACGAGAATAAAGCTTTCGAAAGATAGCATTAAAAGGGAAAGTGCTTGGAAGTAATGGTGTTTACTAGTTGTCACAGAAAGAAACACACTATGTATACGCGCAGATTCTCAACATACATACATTTTTCATTCATATACATCTATGTTCTTATATCTACCACATTGCTTTCAAATCTTTGTCTTTATCCTTACAAGGTCAAGGGTGAAAAGTCTTAGTATTTTTAAAACAACGATTACGTCGTAATCCACTAATATTCCAACTAACCAGTGATATAGTTATGATATTCAAGCATTTTTGTGAATGCTCCTTTCACATATATACATATATATATACATGCATACTCTTATACATACATACTAACACACACACACACACACACACACACACACACACACACACACACATCACATTTCATTTCTATTTTTTATAATTGTTAGAAGATCGGCAACGTGAAGCACGGGGTAACAGTTTATGAAGTTTCTGTTTTCACATTTTACACATATGTATGCATGCATGTAAGTGTGTATGTACGTATGTATGTATGCACGTGTGCATGTATGTATGTCATTATTTAGTTTATTTCAAGATTTCTTGCCTATACAGAAAGAACCCGTTTTAAACCTAGATCCAAGACTCTTTCATTGGAGTCGCAACATCAACAACAGGGTATTTTTGTTTATGTGTATGTATGTATGTATGTATGTATGTATGTATGTATGTATGTATGTATGTATGTGTGTGTGTATGTATGTATGTATGTATGTATGTATGTATGTATGTATGTATGTATGTATGTGTGTGTGTGTATGTATGTATGTATGTATGTATGTATGTATTATGTATTCATATAGTTGCATATCTAGACATGCTCATATATATTTAAATAATATACTTCTGGAAAGTGTTACAGCCTTGTGAGTGGATATGGCAGACGGAAACTGAAAGAAGACCGTTGTATAGATGTGTATATATATATGTATGTGTGTGTATACGTTTGTGTGTCTGTGTTTGTCCCCCCTCCCCAACATCGCTTGACAACCGATGCTGGTTTGTTTACGTCCCCGTAACATTAGCGGTTCGGCAAAAGAGACCGATAGAATAAGTACTAGGATTACAAAGAATAAATCCTGGAGTCGATTTGGTCGACTAAAGGCGCTGCTCCAGCATGGCCACAGTCAAATGACTGAAACAAGTAAAAAAGAGTATATACATACATACATATGCGTGTGTGTATGTGTGTGTGTGGTGTGTGTGTGTGTGTGCGTGTTGTCTCCCCCATCACCGCTTGACAACCGGTGTTGATGTGTTCACGTCCCCGTAACATAGCGGTTCGGCAAACGAGACCAATAGAATAAGTACTAGGCTTCAAAAATAAGTCTCCAAGTCGATTTGTTCGACTAAAACCCTTCAAGGCGGTGCTGCAGCATGGCCGCAGTCAAATGACTGAAACAAGTAAAAGAATATTAACATTAAATACACGCAATCTTGTCTCGGTAAATAACCTCGGTTGTATCAGCAACCAAAGAATTTCAAGTTCTATCCGACATAACTGTTTTATTAAATAAAGTCTTTTTTGCTGTTCTCTTCATCATAAACGACAGGCGTGTGAAGAACGACAGGGTTACAGTTTTCAGTAGGGAAGACGCCTTCCCACACAGACACATATAGACTGAGCCCCTAAAAGAAATAGGAGCTCTAATATTCTCATGAGCTGTTTCCTTTAGAAGGCGATACATAGGTGTTTTATTCTTCATTCACTTCCATCATCAGCACCCCTAGCTCTATAGGTATATAGATTGTTGGCTTTAAATGGTGTTATTTTGAAACGAATTCTAATATTTGATTTCTGCATTGTCATAGAGTGTTGACTACAATTAGCATTGTTTTAGGCTGAGCTCTATTAATAGGGTTGATTTGACTAACAGAACTCTTCAAGGTGTTACCCTGGCATGGTCGCAGTCCAATAAATGAAACAAAAAAATAAAAGAATCCAGTGACTAAAACAAATAAACGAAACGGTCACGAACACAGTTAAAACAGATGGAGTGTCAACAGAAAGTACTGTTAATAAAAGTCGTATGGTACAAATTTTTGCCTTTGTGTTCATTTATTTCACTTATTTTTTGCGGTATATTTCCCAATAACATTTATCTATATATATAAAGCTGAAGTTGTCTGTGTGTGGCAGGTTTGGTAGCCTTCAACTAACACTATCTACTCCGAGACCCTGCGGGGCAAGTTGACCAAAATTGAGAGAATGATAGAAGGAGGCTTGCTCTTCATTCCGTAGAAGATAAAATTCAAATCGGACCTTGTTAAGACCAAAAATTATTTACATCAAAAAGGTGCTTTTTTTCTATGAAAATCCTTATTTTTTACGATTTTTTTTACTGCAGTGTCGCCATTTTTCGGTGTATTTCACCAGAAAAATGTTCACTTAAAGAGAATAACAAGCAACATAATGTAAAATTTTTACTTTTCAAAAATTCCAATTCTAAAGAGCCGAAACAAACCCGAGCAACGCCGGGCGATACTGCTAGTAATTGATATTTTGGCATATAACTTCCTTCATGTACCTGAAATTGCTGGACTTGAGATATACTCCATACGTTGGGCCTGAAACTATTCAGACCAGCGGTTGAGGATGGATGCTATGTCTATGAGAAGCACCTGGTCATCTGAGCTGCGCAAGAAACTCCGGACTTGATGTGTTGGACCGTAAAACTGCCTTGAGAGCTTCGTAGAGCCCCACGTGGTCGCCAGTGTCGGTGCACAGCTGGGTTCTCTGTGCGAGGTTAGTCTACCACTCATTCTGAGCTTCACGGAGTTTTCGCTGCAAAAAACCTGCAGGCTTGGCGAAAGACCGCTTTCTTCTCTGGGCAGGACAGTTGTGTCAGGTATTGCTTGGTGGGCAGCGCTCTCTTTTAGCAAGTCAGTACATCGTTTTTGTCAAACCAATTCTTTTTTTTTTTTTTTCGTAAACCCAAGGATTTCTACAGAGATCTGTAAGATGGTGGTTTTTAGTTGTTCCCATAGGATTTCTGGAGAGGGATCTGAGGGGCAATTGAATTGATCAAGCTTTGCCTATAGGCCTGCCTGGAAGTTTACTTTCACTTCGTTTAGATGCAGATTGCTAGTTTTGATTTTCTTGTTGACCGGTCCTCTCTTTTAAATATATGTATTTATATTTTATATGTATGTATGTATGTATGTATGTATGTATGTATGTATGTATGTATGTATGTATGTATGTATGTATGTATGTATGCATGTATGCATGTATATACATATATATATATATATGTGTGTGTGTGTGTGTGTGTTGTGTGTGTGTGTGTGTGTGTATGTATGTATGTATGTATTTATATATGTATATATGCATATATGTATATGTGTATGTATGTACGTATGTATGTATGTATATATATATATTTATATATACATACATATATATGTATGTATGTATATATATATATTTATTTATGTATATATATTTATATGTATATATGCATATATGTATATGTGTATGTATGTACGTATGTATGTATGTATGTATATATATATATACAAGTGCACATACATGTATGTGTGTATGCGTGCATGCGTGCATGTACGTATGTATATATACAAACATACATAAATACACATACATAAGAGAATTATACCGAGAGTAACGCAAAGGTGTTTCAGAACTTTTTTTATTAACTAACATAAATCGTTCGAATTGCACACGAGTAACAATTTCTCCATAGCTACTTCTCCTCCTGTTCTTCTTTGAGGAAGTAACATGCCATCATTGAGTTCTTGACGAAATGGTGATGCAGGTCACCCAACATCCACAGAAAGCTGCAGCTTATTTACGGAAATGACACCATTAACAAGAGAATGTGCGCGGATGAATAAAGAAGTTAAAGAAGGTCATAATACTGTAACCACAGACACGAATCGTCTGCTAGTGGACGAATTGATTCTCGTAGACAGGCCAGTCATAATCCGAGAGCTTGTTGCACAACTAGGACTGTGGTCACAATGCATTACGGAATCGGGTGGAAGATTTTAGGTATTGGAAAGCATGTACAAAGTGGGAACCTCGGAAGTTGACATGCGATTTGGTCTACTGGAAGTGTTTGAAGCCAATGAAAACACACTTTTTTCGATCCGGTGGTAGGGGAGCAAACTTGGCCGTATCTTCATGATCCGGAAACGAAGGCTCAGTCCAAGTAATGACGTCACATCTAAATGGGCTAAAATGTTCAAGAGCCATAGAAAAACCATGACGAATGATTTGAGGAATTACAAAGCTGTTACTCTCCTTCGTGTTTTGAAAGATGGTTGTACTGTGAACAGCGAGCGGTACATTAAGACATTAAAAAAACTGAGAAACTGTGAAAACGATGTACATTACACCAGGACAAAACATGACATACATCGTTTGGCAATAAATTAGATAATCGTCAAATTAGATCGCCCGATGACACCCCTACCCAAATTCATCGTATAACTCGGATCTGGTGCTGACAGTCTCCAAGAACAATTACTTGATGATACAAATGATGTGAAGGCGGCTATGAAGAAGGGCATATCACAGTACGATGCTGAAAATTTTTTTCATGTAAATGCATCGCTTGTGATGAAGACTATGCTTCATCACAATATGGGAAATTTGAACGACCCGTGTAAGTTAATAAAAAGTTATGTCCTCTTTTGCATTACTTTCGGTAGAACTCTCGAATGTGTGTGTGTGTGTGTGTGTGTGTGTGTGTGTGTGTGTGTGTGTGTGTGTGTGTGTGTGTGTGTGTGTGTGTGTGTGTGTGTTGTGTGTGTGTGTGTGTGTGTGTGTGTGTGTGTGTGTGCGTGCGTGCGTGCGTGCGTGCGCTGTGCCGTAAATAACGGAATCAGGGAACTCGGAAAAGCGACGGAGTGAAGCGTCAGTTTTTGATAAACGATAAATTCTACTGCAAGTATTGATTTTTTTTTTGTTTATAATTCAAGCGCGTAAATACATACAAACATATATACATACACAGATTCGATGGTAGGTAACCAATTATTGTTTCTTCTTCATTAATGTCATTTTTTTCTTCTTGTTTTGTTTACATTGGCACGAACATATAAAGAAGGATCACGTTGTAAAATCAAGCGCATTACAATTACTGGAGGGTTGACAATATGGTGGTATTTGCGCTTAGTCGACCTCGGCGGAATTTGAACTCGTTTTGAGTTCAAATTCCGCCGAGGTCGACTTTGCCTTTCATCCTTTCGGGGTCGATAAACTAAGTACCAGTTACGCATTGGGGTCGATATAATCGACTTAATCCGTGTGTCTGTCCTTGTTTGTCCTCTCTGTGTTTAGCCCCTTGTGGGGAGTAAAAAAATAGGCATTTGCGCTTAGAACACGAACAGTCAACATGAAGCAAACAATAAAGCATTAACTTAGACCAAACATGGGCAACTGTCTTCCAGACACGCCGCTTAAGACTCGGTTCATCATCAGGCGAGACGTATCACTAAAATAATTCAAAGGTAATTTTTCGTTAGACGTTCCATCCAAAAAGAAAACTGCTGACTGCAGTTTGTCATGACTTACTTAGACTGATGCTCTCTCTCCACTTTTCCGTTTCCGTATCTCAACTTTCTCAATGAAGATTGTCACTGCCAACATAGCAAACGATGGGGCTTTTAAACATGTGGCAACACGCTAGGCTTGTTCGATGTAACAGCAAATCTTCAAGAACCCCACTTTTTTTTTTTTTTTTTTAGTGAAGAACACATTCGATAAAGTTGTTCTGGGTCCCCTGTAAATAGTAAAATTAGAGATCGGTCACGGCTAGAAGTCTTTTGATGACATGTCAGACTCGATCAGATTCGAAATGTTGTTAAGCAACGATTATAATAACAATTTCTCATTTCAATGAAATGGTTCGATCGGAAGGAAAAGAACAATGGGTAGGTAATGAGATAGGATTGGACAAGAAACTGAATGTTTCAAGTTTTAAACATTAGAATAAATTGGATAAATACGAGACAGAGACAGAGACAGCTAGATTGAGGATTAAATATTTGTTTAAAGGACTATTTTCTTATAGAAATGATTGAGATTACACCACCAACACCTTATAAATAACAAATACGGCAGCAACAATAACAAATAACTACAAGAATAAATGAGTGCACAATCTCGTGTGTGTGAATGAGTACACACACACACACACACACACACACACACACACACACACACATATACTTGGTTAGTAGGGATAACATAATCCAGACGTTTAACTCAGAAAGCACTCACACAATGTCTCTCCGCCCCAGTGGAAATCGATGTTTTGAATAAAAATAGAATATGAAAAATGAAGATTGGAGACAAATATTTTTGTTTCATGGTTCACAATTGTTTCAACAACTCTTGGTGATTATTCACGCATTATGTTTTGTTATATAATATACATTACATATCGTTATATGGATAGATCTCTGTTAACATACATGTCTATAGACATGTGTAATTAGTCACTTTGGGGTTGTCGAAACAATTATATATCTATATATCTATATATCTATATCTATCTATATATATATATATATATATATATATATATATATATTATATATATATATATATATATAATATATATATATATATATATATATATATATATATATATATATATATATACATAAGAATACACTCACTTGTATAAACATCATATGTATATTGCGTTTCTATATATAACCCATCAGTAGTGTTATGCTATCATCTGATCATGAAAGAAGGTTGCTCATTTCTTGAAGCACTAATTCAAAAAGTATTATTGTGGTTTACAGAAAGCAAAAAATTTTTCTAAAAATATCTCCCTATTGCTCGTGCTGACCAAGAACATGAAAATAACATGTCCGACTTGTGGTAAAAATAAGCAACAATGAGAAAATAGATATATTATATTTACGAAAACAAAATATTACAGTGCAAACAATTAATCCTGCACGTAGATACACACACACAGTATATATGTGTGTATTCTATATGAGTCTAATATTGTATAGGCCTGCTTGAGTACATTTTTTTTCTTTTATCTGACTTCCTACTATCATCCTCTGTGCACCTTGAAATGTAAATAGGCAGACTAACAGAGTAGAGTGTCTTGAGATTCCAAATGCCAGATGCTCGGAGGTCAAGTGATCACAAAAAGACTTTCCGATTTTAACTGAGCCGTTCATTGACACAGCAGTGTCATTAACAATATCCAGTTATGGTTTGATATTTTAAATAATCCAGCCTAAATTGTCCGAAATATAGTTATTTTATCAAAACAGAGCCAAAATCATTTGGAGGCAGTTGAGAAATTATAATATTGTCTCATAGAAAACATAAACTGTATAGCTCAAACATTCTGCTCAATCTGTCTATTTACATTTTAGAATGCATGGTGGATGATGGGGGAAAACCTAAAATGTACTTATGAAGGTTTACATTAATTCAATGCGTTCAAATATCGATTAAGCAATTCACGAATTACTCTTGAAGTTGACGTGTTCTTCACGCTCCGCATTAACTATTCCACGCAAAGAGACTGATTGCTGTTGCATTGCATGTCAACCTAATTATATGGTTCTTAATCTGCGAATTTCCAATATATGTTCATTTCGACTCCAAATCCACATTCCAGTCAGAAGCACTTTAGCTTTCACCGTTTTTTTTTTTACACATATTTTATACAATAACATGCATTAGTCAGAGTGACAGACCGATGAACCTCTAAAACGACATAGTATGGAGAACAGTACAGATTACTTCAGGAACAAATATAATTAGAGTCTTTCTGCTTCTCATCAAAACATCTTCTGGCTATATTGTCTTTTCTGTTTTGTTTTTTTCTTTTTCAGAATAACTTAAAGCTCTCAAAGAGAATTAATGCATTCGAGCTTTGGTGTTGGAGAAGACCTTTACGGATTCCATGGACAGCGAGGCTAACTAATGGAGGAGTTCTTAACCAGATCAAGCCGAAACTGTCGCTGGAAGCTAGGATCACCAAGCATAGATTGGCATATTTTGGTCATATTATGCTGTGAAAATCCCTGGAGAAGGACATCATGGTCAGTGGTAAGAGAGGAAGAGGCCGACCAAGAACCCGCTGGCTTGATACCATCAAGAGTGACACGGGAATGGCCATAGTCAATCTGAAAGAAGCGACCCAGGATAGAACTGACTGGAGAACACTGATCCATCGAGTAACCGAGAGTCGACTTCGACTGAACGGATAGATAGATAGATAGATAGATAGATAGATAGATAGATAGATAGATAGATAGATAGATAGATAGATAGATAGATAGATAGATAGATAGATAGATAGATAGATAGATAGATAGATAGATAGATAGATAGATAGATAAAGCTCTCAAGTCTAACCACGAGTCTTTGTTTGTGATAAAGTGTGGCAAAATGACGCACTCGTTAAAAACCATAAAAATATTTGAGCTCCAAGATCTTGCATCAAATAAATGTTCAAGAAATTTCAGACGACTGTATCTTAGAATCAAATATTTGTCAAGCTGATACTTGAATCTACATCTTGCTTCCATCTCAAATGCTCTGTTGAATACCCGATGGGCTTCTACGTAGCGGTATTATGACAGGGTGAGTGTAGTGGACTGATTTACATAATCTCGATATATTAATCATCTATATGCTTTTTAAACATGATCATTCAAGAGCTGCTCTAAATTTCGATTTGATAAGACATATCTGCAAATTTTAGTTTATTTATATAATCATTGACTTCATTACACGGTCAGATAAATTCGTTAATGGGAAATCAAAAGCATGAAAAGAAATATAGCATTCTAAAATAAACTTCAGTTTCAAAACAAACGTATTTATTATTAGTATTTTTGTTATTATTTTCAAGAAATGAACAGGGAAAAATCTACATTTTCTAGTAATCTACTTCGGGGTTTTTACTTTTTGTGTCTCTGTCCCCACACTTTCAGTTTCAAGATCAAGTATTATCTTTTACTAGTTCCACTCGTTGGACTGCGACCATGCAGGAGCAACGCATTGAAGGAGTATTTTAGTCGAATGAATCAACCATAGTACTTACTTTTTAAGCCTGTTATTTAATATATCGGTCTCTTTTGCTGAACCACTAATGTATAGTAATGTAAACAAACCAGTTATCAAGAGGCGAGAGAGGATAAACACAAACACAATAACGCACACATACGTAGATATGAACATATATGCATATGACAGGTTTCTTTCAGTTCTGTCAATAAGCGCAAGCATAAATGTGCGGTTTTACGTGTCACCTTGAACAAGTATCTTCTCTTATAGCACCGAGCCGACCAAAGTCTTGTGAGTGGATTTGGCAGA
>NC_043002.1:46670527-46683027 GCF_006345805.1 Octopus sinensis | reverse complement strand
TAGGGAAATTTGGCTACTATTTCTAGTAATCTCATTCTTTGGCTCGTAAAGGCTTATTTATTGTTTTGGAATTATTAGATGAGTGAGAATGACAAGTTATGCGTCGATCAATGGTATTGGTTGAGCATGGGGCTGCAGGCCAGAGACTAAGACTGGGAGGAGAAACTTATACTTTGTAGTCACAGTAATCTAGAATCCATTGGTTTCCCTGATCAGCTCTAGGTAACCGTCCTTCTCACTATGTTGTATAATATTGGTTTTAATTTTTGGCTCAAAGCCAGCAATTTTGGGAAGGGTGGCAAATCGATTGAATCGAACCCAGTATGCAACTGGTACTTATTTTATCGGCTCCGAAAGGATGAAAGGTAAAGTCAACCTCGGTGGAATTTGAACTCAGAATGTAAAGACGAACGAAATGCTGATAAGCATTTTGTCAGGCATGCAACAGATTCTGCCAGTTGGCCGCCTTCCTACGTTATATAATGTTGCATTTCATTTTTTGTCTACTCACTGTAATCCCCTTTACTTCTGCAATTTGTAATACCTTTCATTTGGCGCTCTTGTGATAATAAACAACCCATCCTTGTGATGTTTTTTTCGGCAGCTCATCTCATTAATCGAACTGCTGTCCTGAGTCAAATGCAGATCGAGGTTGGATGATCAGCCTGGTGCTAAATACATTCTACCAGATGGACAATGCGGTAACTGGAAAGTTAACTTTCTCATTCTACAGAGGGTTGGTAGAGGGTATGAGCAATGATGACCTGGGAATGACTTTTCACGTAAGCGAGGATTTTAAAGCACTCTCTTCCAAAGGAATTTTCCGATCGAGGATTTTAAGCAACTTCCAAAAGTCCTTGGCCTGGCAGTGCTATAAAATGTGGTAGTGGATATTCCTTGATTGTTATAAGACACGGAAGAACCAGAAGTCGGACCTGTCTGAGATACATGAAGAGCAACGAAACTTAACATAAACATTTTTTTACATGAACGAAAATTACCGGAGAACTTTCATCTAATTCTTCCAAATCTTTCTGTGAAATCTGTATTGAAACCATTTGTCGAGAATTTTTTTTTTATCACAGCAACTAGTCGTACACCACAAGGTTTAACGGAACCTACTGAAGCAAGCCAGCACGCTCGCAGCATTACCACTGGCGATGGCGAAGCTAAGGTGTTGGGAAAGCCTCACGGACATCACCTGACGCCTCGGTGAGGCGAGCTGCTTACGTTGACATGAACTTCCCGGTCAGTGTTCCAGTCCTTTCGAACGTCTCAAACGTCACAGATTAGAAGAGATAGTTCACTGTCAGGTCCCGGTGCTTCAGGGTTTTCTTTCGTTCGGCTACGGAAACAGTGACTTTCCCATTAACTGCAACATCCAGGATGTGGGAGGGAGCAAAGGAGTCGCAGACTGTGTCGTCCAAAATGAGACACTTACCTCTAACCCAGGAAAGAAGGTAAGACTATCTGCTCTCTTTCCATCACTTCTGGATAACCTTGATGGCTCCAGAACTTAAAGGATATTAATCCGAGCCAGGGCCCACTTAATGATTAGGTTTAGCTCAGTGTGACGAGTGAAGTGACCAGCATTTAGGCGTCAAGACAGACTGCGAAGACCTGTGGAAGAACTGAAAAACCCAACTCTCTCCACTGTGATAGAGCTTCTTCCATCTCCCAGTTGGAATTAGTCCATGTTGGAGAGGAGAGGATGTCGCCTACCAAAGGGGAGCAAGCGAGGATGGAGGAAAGAAACAGGGAAGAAATAAAGATGAGCACTTGCGCTGACCTAAACTCCCAAACCGTTTGGGCAAAGCAGCTTGGTCACGAGAATGAAACTATCAGCGAAACTATTGTGCATACATCGATTCGGTGTTCCTGCATTGCTGACATGTGGATTTTGTCCGATAGCTGTTATCACGTCTAGGATGCATCTGCCAACTCTCGCTTGAGTTTGTCGAAAAGATCTTCCCAACCTCTTCCGTTGACAAGGAAGGCCAGTTAGTCTTCCTCTTTCTCTTATCTATATCGAAGAACGGTGTATGTTGGACTTGGTTAAAAGGTTAGAAAGCAGAACCCTTCGTCTTGGGCCAAGCCCTCATCAAAATCTCCCAGTTCCACTTGAAGCAAAGGGTGATGTTTGAGTGGAAGCCTCTGCTTTCCAATATGATTTTACGAAAGGTGGGTGAAAGCGTCAAGACTGACGAGATTAAATGAGCCTACTCGGATTATGCGACTGTAAACAGACAGAAACTAGAAAAGGGCACTTTTCAGAGCCTTTAATACATCAGAGTAATCCGAGACTTTCCCCCTCAATTTACTTTAAGTAATCCCTACCTACTATAGAAAACGTTTTCTCATTAGCATTTTATTATCTGTTATAACTGATTTCGATGTAAACCCCTCAATGTCTTCGGCACTCGTGGTCAATGAAAGAAAAGATAATTATTATTATTATTATTATTATTATTATTATTATTATTATTATTATTATTTAGCAACCTTATTTTTAATATTTATTCACTGCACTCACAAGCACAACTCTGTACGTTTTGGGCATGGGCAGTGTTTTGTTTCAATTACTTATGTTCTATTCTATTATATGTATTCTATCTAATATATGGACATCTCCCTCAAATTTCTGGCCCTGTGCTTTTAAGACTTAATTATTTAGGACACTGTTTTGGCGGAATCGTTAGAGCGTCAGATAAGATGTCTGACGGTATCTTAGATTCTTTGTTCAAATCCCAACATGATTACCTTTGCCTTTGATCTTTCTGAGGCCGATAAAATTAAGTTCCGGCCAGGTAGAGGAATCGATGTAATCAAATAACAGCCCCTTTTATTTTCTTGGACTTGTACCCAAAAATTATAAAAAAAAAAAAAAATTTTCGTTGTAGTATAATTAATCTTCAAAAAATTATTGTGAAAAACAAAGAAATGTGTTTGTAATTAACTGATTGCGCCTTTATTCGTAGAATGAATGTGTATTTGGAATGAAGGATTAGGAAAAAAAGTTGTAAAATGCAATGAAATAGGAGACATTTCGGACTATTTTAACGACTGATATAATAAGCTCTGTGGAAGAAAGGAAAGTAATATTGATGGAAAGAAAAAACAAAAACAAGGGAAAGAATGAATGAAGAGAAGCAGTTTTGAAATGGAAGTATAAAACAGTACTGGAGAAATAAATGATTCGCCGATTGTTTTGTTATATACTTCATCTGTCTTTCATATATATTTTTAACAATTCTGTATATAACGTCGGCAATTCTTTAATTCAAAGTAAATTTCCCTCCCTGTTTTAGAGGTATTCACAAAAGAATATTTTTCTACTTATAAGTTGTGAACATCGTCTGCAACAACAAAGACCATAACAGTAGCAGATGTAGCAGAAGTAGCAGTAGCTGCTGCAAGAGTAGGAAGATTGTTATTTTTTTTTTTTTTTACTTCTGTATGTGCGCGCGTGCGCGTGTGTGCACGCGCGCGTTTTCTTTTCAAATTTTCTTTCCATCATTTCGAAAGACTATTGTTTATTTATTAATTTTTTTTTTCCAGAAAAAGACACAGTAGGTTGTTTCCACCCAACAAAATTACGAAGTGTTTAGTTACAGGTTAATATCGATCGAGCTAATCTATAATCAAATGCCGTTCCAACTATGACCATCTTTTCTATTTACATATCATTGCCTATATTGTTTCAACGCATCCGTGATTATTTAAGACAGTGAGGAGTAATTTGAAGATATGGTTGTTATTTCTAGTAGACGAACGACCGCATAGAGGCTCCTTTGGGGGGTTTCTGCGCTATTGCTACTGTTATTGTTTTCTGTTGATTTGTACGGATGATCGTATAGCGGGAATATTGAATTCCTCGTGAAATTACTGATTCCGGAACCTCTTAGAATGGACACACTGGAAAAATGTCTCTTAATTTCTCTATCGACGGCTGCTTGACTTGCTAGGAATAGAGCCAAATCACCCTCAAATCACAGCCTACCATCTTAAAAGAAAATGATGGAGCCACTTTAGCATGCGGTGTACCACATCGAAGGCTAGGGCCTGTTTCTTGTGGTGTATCCAGAAGATTGTTTTCCCGTAAAAATGCAATTGCTGTTTGCTTCTTTCAGAATGAACACATCTACAGAAATTTTCTAGCAGTATTTGGTGGGGGAAATGTGTCAAGAGCATTCGGGTCAAAAGGGTAAAAACAAAAGACGTAAGAACTGGTGTTAAATTCATGTCATGAAAGGTCACAAAACCATCTGAGATTCCAGTTGACAGATCAGGTCATTTCACAGCGTAGATTACTGATGCTGCTGTTGATTCACGCTAAAATAGTCCGAAAGCCTTTTGATAGTGTAATGCTATTACAAATACACAATAGGTTAAAACAGGAGAAAGCGAGTGAGAGAGTGAGAGAGTGAGAGAGAGGGGGGAGAGAGAGAGAGTGTGTGTGTGTCATGGTTGGTGGAATACCTTTCATTGGGTGCCTTCAGAACAGGGACGACTTTAGGTTTAAACACTGCACTTGAACTCAACACGGCAAGCTCACAGAATTCGTATTACAGTGGTTTTGCATTTACTCATTTGTCTCCTTGTTCAACTATTGAAGTACGGCTCTTTTCATTATGTCACAATATTTGGTCAGCTGATTCGAATCTAAGATAGATAGTTGTTAGACAACACGAAAGACTTTGATGGAAAAACAGAAACTGAAAATGAGAAAAGGATTGTTACCTTATGTACTTACACAGTTTGTAAAAGAACTGTAACTGCTAAAATAAGAAGTATGCTGGTAATAGTGTATGTATATATACGAAATTATTTATATACGAATGAGTGGACAAAATAACGAAAGGAGTACTCAACATATTTAGTAGGAGTTACTTAAAGCAGTTTGATTCGGTCAGAGGCCTGTTAAATTTTCAATTGCATATTACCTAATCAAGCTTTTTTAAATAATAAATACATACACATCAACAACAATTCTTAAGGAACTCTAGACACATGTGAATTCATCTTCTTGGTCTTCGTACATACGGAACAAAGCAACGGAGATTGCCCTCATATATTTCATGGACCTTTGGCCATTCATCAGAAAACAACCATCTATCACCCCACTTCTTAGGAACATAACAAATCACTATTTATATCTATCTGAGACTGGAACTTATTTGAAATTACTAGATTAATTTGCATGTTGTGCATTTGTTAGATCCGTGATTAAGTAATTAGCAGGGATTTATTCATAATACATCGTGTAATAGAAATCCTAAGATAAATTTCAAGTAGATTAACTACTGTTTATAAGACTTTTGTTGTGGAACCTTAAACAGGTGTGAATTGATCTTGTTACTGTCTTTGTGCGGAGAAAAATAAGATTGTCTTAAAATATTTCAGTTTCATATACTTACATACATACATACATACATACATACATACATACATGCATGCATACACACACACACACACACACACACACATACACATACAAACATGTGTACATTCATATACACGCATGCACATATACACACATTTATATGTATCTCTGTGTGTGTTGTGTTTTGTGTGTGTGTATGTGTGTGTGTGCGCGCGTGTGTGTGTGTGTGTGTGTGTGTGTGTGTGTGTGTGTGTGTGTGTGTGTGTGTGCGCGCGTGTGTGTGCGCGCGTGTGTGTGCGTGTGTGCGTGCGTGCCAGTGTGTGGGGGGTGAGCTTACTGAAAAGAAAACTTTGAAATGAAAATATAAAAGTTGCACCGAATATTTGTAAACAAAATTAAGTGGGTCATAAATAGAAAACGACCAAGCATAATGTTAATCACTCTACGCCAAATTTTAACTATTAATCCTTTCTCTTTCAAATCTGTCGATTGCATCAATATGGCAGCATTCAATCGAGACGCAAGAAAGGAAAAGGTGCCATCCACAACGACTCGGAAATCGCCAGTTTTTTATACGTATCCGGGTTCTTCATAATCAGAGTCAGGAAATATCTGGGGATCTCTAATAATGGAGAACGTATTTTCCATAACTGAGATAAAGAAACATTCTTAGAGTCAGAGTTCGTCAGAAGGGCCATGACAATCCAAGCCAGTCGATGAGAGCCATCGTCTAGCATCTCAAAGTGGCCGATTCTACTATCGGACGTGTGGTACGCCAGAACTTCATACTTCTACATCATGAGGAGTAGGTATTTCATGTCCATGAAGACCCGGGAGAATTGTATGGTTATGTGATCCCTAACATTATGTGATCTTCTAGTCCCCCTTAGACTGCTATTCAGGTGTTAGGCTGTCGAAGATTCCATCACACCAACGATGCTTTGGGCACTGTTGTTTTGGGCATGTTGGGTGGCATTGGTACAAGCCCTCTGATCCAGAGCTGGGAGAGGTTTCATTACATGATTTGTTCTTAGTTGCTTGCTACGGATTGTATAATTACCAGGACAAATTGGGATTCTGTGAGCGTGTTGTCTTCGTACAGGTACAGCCCAAGCTTCGCCAGCTAGAAAATAAATAAGAGAAAATTTGAATGTAATCAGATTACACACACAGGCACACACGCACACACACACACACACACCACACACACACACACACACACACACACACACACACACACACACACATATATATATATATATATATATATACGCGCGTGCGCGACAATAAAGTCATGTGATGTAAACAAACTGCGAAACTTCGTCGAAATGAATTTCCCTTATATATATATATGTAACTTCGTTTATCACTGATTCATTCATCACTCATCCGGGATAACACAGTATGCTCAATTATGGATCATTTTACTTTTATCCCGGTTTCATCTGTGATAACACGGGGCGGCTTTTTCCGATGGAACTGCAAAAGCGCCACTCACCACTTTCAAATTCTCAGCTACCAGGGTATGCACTGATTTGTCGCTTGTATTTACATGACCGTGTTGCGAGGCTGCGTATTTTTTATACAGATTTATGTACACGTACCCATCGACATAAGACCAGAGAACAAAAAAAATACTAAGGCGTCTGATCCTAACAAACGACACAGACGGTGCATTTTCTGCAGGAAAAGGTGCAGATGATTGAAAAATATGTGATGGCAGAAGCTACTGTGAGATGCAAGTTTGGTGTCAATGAATCTACCATTCGTTCCGTTTACAAAGTGCATGGAGATGAGTCATTTATCATTGATTTTATTATTATTCTTTTTAAACCAACCCCCTTTAATAAACGAGGTTAAATGTATGTGTATATTACTGCATCAGTAAGTACACCTTAAGTTACAATTAGAGTGATTACAACAATTCTGTCTCAAAATATACTAAGAATACATTTTTCTGACAAGCTTGTATTAGAAAGCGCAATAAATTGCATTTAATGATTAATCCAGGAAAATTGTATTGAAAACATACGATTCTGTATATGAATGTAAATGCGTGTGGGCGCGTCGGTGTGTGTGTGTGTATATACAGGATGCGGTGAATAAATTTTCGTCTAAATTAAGCAAAAATGAAAATAACACTCACATCTCATTCTAACAGATATATTTACCAAAATTACATAAAAATATCTTGAAATACTAAAAAGCAAATTTATTCAATAAAATCGCCATTGGCTTCAATCACAGCCTCCAGACGACTTCGGAATTTCCTGCAACTCTTCTGGACGGTCTCCTTGTCTAAGTTTGTGAATGCTGCCATAATACTTGTCTTCAGGTCATCTTTGGTGTTACAAGGAGTTTTGTTGGTCTCTCGCTCAACTGCGCCCTACACATAATAATCAAGGGTTTGCAGTCTGGAGAGTTGGGTGGCCATATATTAGGGGTATTGTGGTCGCAGAAATTGTCTGACAGCCATGACTGCGTTCTCTTGCTTGTGTGACATGGTGTAGAGTCCTGTTGCTAGACATAGAGTCTTCCAGTATCCACCTTCTTGATCCAGGGCAGCACTACCTCCTCCAGGTGCTTGATGTAGGCTTCCGTGTTGAGTCTGAGGCCGTGTGGAAAGATGAATGGATGCATAACGTCGCCATCACTAGTGATCACTCCAAACATCATGATGTTGACTGGATGTTTGATTTTTATCACTCTCGGTACACGTTTTGGGGTCACGGCAAGGCAACGGTTGTTCGGTGTGTTCACCATCTGATCCTGGCAGAATTTTTTCTCGTCTGAGAAAAACCAAAGCATGTTCGGTTGGAGAGGATGCTTGAGTTTGTTCAAAAGCGATATCTCGTCTTTGATGGCTTGGGATAAAAATTGGCCCTTTCGCATTTTGTATGTCTTCATGCACTATCTGCCTGATAAGAAATTCAGACACTCCCATGTCCCTGGCGATGGACCTGTTTGGCTTGGAGGGATCGTTGTCAATTATGACCTGGATCTTATCAACAAATTCAGGAGTTCTTTTCTTATCAGAACGATCAGAGTGAGTTTTCCAAGGTTCCGTACCTTCGTAACCACCATTAGACTCATCCAACTATTTCCGAATCCTCTGCACTGTCCTCAGATTGACACACAAAACACGTATTGAGCTTCCGGCGCGAATGCCAAGCAGTACAGCATGTCGTTTCCAAATTTCTGGCTGAGTGAATTGCGTCATAGTGCTGTTCTTCTCACAGACGGTGGCCAACTGACCCTACTATACTGTGTAATTGACAAAATCAAAAATAAACAATGCGCATGCGCGAAATTAAAAATTAAAAATTTTAGATTAAAAATCTAAAATTTACCTATCACACCGTGTGTGTGTGTGTGTATACATATATATATGCTATAATGGAAAAAGCTGCTTATTAATTTGGTATGTAACAATTACTAAAAATACTAAAAGAAAGCAACTATTAAAGGCTTGACAGTCTGGAAATATTTTTATAAATTCCTGTTCTAAGAAATTGCCTATAATTTCGATTTCTGAAGTTTATTGGATTTTTTTTTAACTCCAGATTCTCGCAAATTTAAATATTCATTGCAGTCACTGCGTTCAATTCTTTATAAATTTAAATATTCATTGCATTCACTTCGGAGTAGATTTTAATATTTAATGATAAACACTATTAATTCGTTGCAGGTAACATTTTACGTTTTTATTTGCAATAGTCTCTCATTCTCGCTCGCCTTTATTTTCATTAATGATAATTTAATAATAGCAATATAACTTTAATACGAGACACAATTTCAAGAATATTATCAGTTTCCGGAGTTTATTAAATGGATATTTTTGATAAAATGAAATTTTTTTGATATACCAGTATAATTTTAAAGTGATTTTGTGTTGAATGGATGCATGCTATTACACAAAATAGCTGTATAACTTTGATACGAGACACAATTTCCAGAATATTAGTTTCCGGAGATTGTTAAATGAATATTTTTTTAATATACCGGTATAATTTTTTTTAAAGCCTGCTTGTCTATCTATCAATCAAGCAAACCTATTTAGCTTAATATATATGTATCTTCATGGTTATAATTGAGACAGTGAGTAATTAACAACTTTCACTCAAGTACCAACTTCTAAAATATTGGGTTGGCAACTAAGTTCCCGCCGTTTTTTTAAAATTCAAATTTTCAAAAAGGTTTAATAAAAAAATAACAACTAATTAATCAATAATGTATTCACCCTTGTTGTTTACAACTTCTTCCCAACGTTCAACAAGATTTTTAATACCTCGTTGGTAGAAATCACCCGGTTTCGACTCGAAAAATTGATCCAACCAAGCTCTCAATTCTGCATCAGTATTGAACGAAACTCCGCGCATAGCATTTGAAAGAGATCGAAAGCAGTGAAAATCCGTTGGTGCCAAATCAGGAGAGTACGGCGGATGTGGCAGCACTTCACAGACATGCGTTTGAATGACTTCCTTGGTCATATTGGCGATATGAGGGTGGGCGTTGTCGTGCAGCAGAACTCCATGCTACCGATTAGGTCTTTTCTCTTGAATAGCCGTGTTGAGTCGTTCCATCAGTTTCGCGTTGACTATTTGGTTCCGTTCAAGCAATTCGTAATCGATAATCCCTTCCCAATCCACCATACGCACAACATCGTTTCACGCGCGGTGTCGCTTGTTAACCGGGGCTAAGCCATTCCTTACGCTGCTTCATATTGATGTACAGGCACCAGTTTTCGACGCCAGTCACGATTTGGTAAAGAAATCGTTGCTTGCGTTCATGAGTTGAGCGGTGACGAGCTAGCAAACCAGCAGAGATTGTGGTTCGTTGATTTTTGTTGTCACTTAAAGCTTGCGGAACCCATGCTCCATACTTCTGAACATTTCCCATCGAGTGAAAATGCTTCTCTATAGCAGTGTGGGAGCATTCCATTTTCTCTGCCAGTTACCTTGTTGTTTGACTAGAATTTTCTTGCAAAAGTTGGTTTAATCCCTCTTCATCGACCTCTATATGACGACCAGAACGAGGGGCGTCTTTGAGGTCAAAATTTCCATTTTTGAACTGGGCATACCAATCACGAGCGGTTCTTTCAGCTATGGCTACCTCTCCAAACACAGCACAAATGTCGCGAGCAGCTTTTGCGGCCTTAGAACCTTGATTACAAGCAAAAAGGAGGTGTCGAAAATGCTAATTTTTCTTAACTTGACATTCCATTTTAATGATTTGAAAATAAACAAAAATTAACTAAAATTAACTAGGAAAAAAAAAAAAGATTCTAAAATGATTCAAAGATAGAATTCTTGAAAAAAAAAATTAGATTCCAAAATATAAAAATGCAATAAAACGCAATAAATTCCAAAATTTAAAAAAACGGCGGGAACTTAGTTGCCAACCCAATACAATATGGAACGAAGATCCTCAGTTTCACTGTATCACCAGTTCTCTTACCGCAACATGCATGTTCGCATGTATGTACATAAGTACGTGTGAATATATGTATGTCAGTACGTGTATTATGCATAAACATTTATATGCATTTATGTGTGTGGCTACGATATTCCTACGGCGTGAGAGACCCAGCAAAGAGTTACGTAGACTTTAACAAATAAATCTTAAAATACAACTGTCTGTGGGCGACTTTTCTGACTAAGCGACTCCTAAATACAAGTTGGCAACGACACCACGACTGTTCATGGATTTTATGTCACCGACAGCCTTATCCACTCACTGAGTTGTTTTAGACCAGTCGGAACCCATTTCTCTCCAGGTCTAACTAACTACAGTCGAGTTCTCTTAGATTAGAAGAGAGAAAGTTAGACTGGCAAAAAAAAGAAGAATCGACCCTAATACAGGAATTGTGCTTTATTTATTGCTCTTGAAAGGATGAAAAGCAAAGTTGATCACGATAGAATTCGAACTCTGACCGCAAGGATCCGAAAAGGTTACTGTAAATCAATCTATACGAAACTCTAACACCTCTACGTATACATAATTGTGTGTGTGTGTGAGTGTGTGTGTGTGTGTATATACATACACACATACATACATACATACATACATACATACATACATACATGCATACATACATACATACATACATACATACATACATACATACATACATACATACATACACACATGCATGCATATATACATGCATGCATACATGAATGCATACATGCATACATACATACATACATACATACATACATACATACATACATACATACATGGCGAGCAAGTAACACACCTCCGATTTGCAGATGACATTGTACTCATCGCTGAAACCACAGACCAGTTGCAGACCATGCTGACAGAGATGAACACTCGGAGCCAAGCAGTGACATAAATACTATTCCTTCACATAAAAAATAAATATATCTATGTATATACAAATAATGAGATAAGTTATACAGTATATATATATATATATATATATATATTATATATAATTATATATATATATATAATATATATATATATATACGGCAGGTTTCTTTCAGTTTCCGTCTACCAAATCCACTCACAAGGCTTTGGTCGGCCCGAGGCTAGTGTAGAAGACACTTGCCCAAGGTGTCACGCTGTGGGACTGAACCCAGAACCAAGTAGTTGGGAAGCAAGCTTCTTACCACACAGCCCCTCCTATCTATCTACTATATATATATATATATCTATATATATATATATATATATATATATATATATTGCGTGCAATGTATATGATATAACATTATACGCATATACATATGTATGTGTATGTATGTATGTATGTATGTATGTATG
Organism: Octopus sinensis; assembly: GCF_006345805.1. Classification (NCBI taxonomy): domain Eukaryota; kingdom Metazoa; phylum Mollusca; class Cephalopoda; order Octopoda; family Octopodidae; genus Octopus; species Octopus sinensis. The sequence goes on along the minus strand of NC_043002.1, from coordinate 46,670,852 downwards.
TATGTATGTATGTATGTATGTATGTATGTATGTATGTATGTAGGCATGTATGTATGTAGGTAGGTAGGTATGTATAAATCAAATGGTTTTTGAATATATGTGTATACGTTTATATTTATATTGATTTATTCTTTAACTGTTTCAGTCATTTGACTGCGGCCATGCAGGAGCACCGCCTTTAGTCAAACAAATCGACCCCAGAACTTATTCTTTGTATACGTATACATACATATAATATATACACACACACACACACATACACACACACTACGGTTCCCGTCTACCAAATCCATTCACAAGGCTTTGGTCGAACCGAGGCTATAGC
>NC_043002.1:46660527-46663027 GCF_006345805.1 Octopus sinensis | reverse complement strand
GTATGTATGTATGCATGTATACATGTACGTATGTATGTATGTATGTATGTATGTATGTATGTATGTATGTATGTATGTATGTATGTATGTATGCATGTATGTATTATGTATGTGTGTGTGTATGCATGCGTGTGTCTATGTATGTATGTAATGAGATAGACAGACAGACAGATAGATAGATAGATAGATAGATAGATAGATAGATAGATAGATAGATAGATAGATAGATAGATAGATAGATAGATAGATAGATAGATATACATGTCTGAATGTATGAATGCATGCATGTATGTTTATAGAAGTGTTTGTGTATGCCTATGTACGTTCACGTATCTGTATATGCACGACCGTGTACGTGTGTGTACGTGTGTATGCAATACGGGACAAGTTACACAAGCTTCGAAAAATACATGTAGACTGTATTATACATACATACAGTGCGGAATTTTCTAAAACATTAAATATTGTAGTTTCTTTGACCTGCAAAAAATTGCAGATGTACTGTTGACAGCGCTAGAGTTAACATCCCCAAGCCATCCCTGGTCAAAGCGTTCCAAGCGTGACCATTCTATCTTTCGAAAGCATTGTGTACTTAAAACTACTCTGTTTATCTATTAGTCTGTCCGCCCTTCTCTGTCTATCTGTCTGTCTGTCTTTCTGTCTGTCTGTCTGTCTCTCTCTCTCTCTCTCTCTCCCTCTATCTCTCCCTCTCTCTCTCTCTCTCTCTATCTATCTATCTGTCTATCTTTCTCCCCATCGCTCCCCTTCTTTCTCTCTTTGTTTCTGTCTCTCTTTCTATCTCTGCCTCTCTCTCTTTGTCTCTGTGTCTCTGTCTGACTCTCTGTCTGTCTCTCTCTCTCTCTCACTCTATCTTCCTCTCTCTCTCTCTCTCGCCTATCTATCTATCTATCTATCTATCTATCTATCTTCTCTCTCTCTCTCTCTCTCTCTCTCTGTCTACATATATATATATCTTTCTCCCCATCTCTCCCTCCTCTCTCTCTTTGTCTCTGTCTGTCTTTCTCTCTCACCCTCCCTCTCTCTCTCTCTCTTGTTTACTCGCTCACTCTATCGCTCTCTTTCCCTCTCTGAGACGCTATAATATGATATGGGATAGATTAGACTGCTATTTCTAGCGGGTTAAGCGACTTCACAAAGCACTCCCGATGGTTCCTTAATAGAGTTTTGTTATTGTTGTTGTCAGGGCCATCTTAGCAACATTATAGACCCCTGTACAAATCAGTGCATATATTATTTATGTATTGACAGGAAGCCAAAGATACATAGATCAGAATTGGGCCCCCAAGACCCGAGTAACTGCCCAATGTGCCACTGCCTTAAGACGGCTCCGATTGTTGTTGCTATTACGTAGCCCTCAAACCTATCCTGAGCATACAGACCAATGTTGAAAGACACTTCAGCTGTGACCATCCTGTCTTTTCAAGGGTATGTAGGTCTATATTACCAAACGAAAGTGTTTGTAAGAACGACCGTGCGAAAAGAGAGGTGACGAATGAATGACTCCTTTTATACACTGCACGGTCGCTTACAATAAATGCAAAAAGGATAAATGAGTACAAGTGCCAGTAGGAAAAGAAAGACGACACAACCGTAGAATGTTTAGAGAAAGGTTTTATTTAGATGTTAACAAGTGTGCCTCGGTGTGTGCGACATATGTACATATATAATAATAACAATAGACAGGCCGTCGTGCATACGTAATGTGTATGTGTGTACAAACAAGGGTATATGCGCGTGAGATAAAATACAGAGCATTGAAAGAGTCTATAACAGGACGTTAGAAGAATGTTCACACTCAATGATGATAAATACCAGTTCGTAGTAAGGTACACAATAGTTGAAATGCTGTAACAAGAGGTTGTGGCGAAGAAGCAGATGACGGTTGAAGCACATGACGTGTAAGAAGTTGTGGCTACTATGCCGCTGTCGATCACTTGATACAGAAAGATCTCGCAGGTTGTATTTGCTGTTAACCTTGATGAAGTAATTCACGAACAGTGAAGAGATAGAACCTGGCTACGGTTGCTGTAGCCAGGTACGTAGAGATGTGATTGACGACGGAGATGGAGGTCCTGTATGCTGGACGAAGTGTTGATGTTTCTCCATGTGGGCTGCTGGTGCTGTCTGTCGGTGGAACTGGCTGTGTGCTCTGTGGTCAGTGGTTAGACCTTAGAAGGTCTAGAATCAAAAGGCTTCGACTCGGTGTTGAACTAGCTTTTTATAGGGATCATTTGGCTCAAGCGGAGATTTAGAAAAGACCTTATCAGAAGGCTGAGATTGGATGGGTTGCATATTGGCGCGTAATAGAGCAAGAGACAAATTGCGCCAATACCAACCAATCAGAGTAGTGGACACAACACGGTCCAAGCGGCCGAAGGCTAGCTGTTATCTACTACGTCGGATTTATGTTATATATAACAGAGAGAGAGAGAGAGAGAATTTCACTAAGCTTACGCTACAAGTTCTTAAACATTTTCTT
>NC_043002.1:46650527-46655527 GCF_006345805.1 Octopus sinensis | reverse complement strand
ACTCCAGTAATCAATTGGTACTTATTTTATTTCCCTCGATAGAATGAAAAGCAAAGTCGATCTCGGCAGAATTTGAACTCAGAACATAAAGACGGACGAAATACCGCTAAGCACTTTGGCCAGCGTGCTAACGATTCTGCCAAATCGCCGCCTTGAAGAAACTATTCTAATATTAAAGTGTATAAGGCGGCGAGCTAGCAGAATCGTTAGCACGACGGTCAAAATGCTTAGCGGCATTTCGTCCGTCTTTACATTTTGGGTTCAAATTCCTCCAAGGACGACTGTGCCTTTCATCCTTTGGGGGTTCGATAAAATAAGAACCAATGAAATCTGAGGTCGATGTAATCGACTTATCCCTTCCGCAAAATTGCTGGCCGTGTGTCAAAATTTGAAACTAATATTAAAAGTGTATTTAATGGCGTGCTGGGCTTCATGTGTGTGTGTGTGGTTTATACTACTGCGTCTATCTGATATACTGATATTAGTTAAATGGGGAGATATCAAAGAATGTTTGAAAAGCTTTATGCAATATGGGTTTTGTTGCGGATTTAGGTTTCCGTATTTAATCGTGTTTACAGTCGAGGTGACAGAGAGAGGTGGACATTTAGGCATATGGAGATAGAACCTTGAAAATGTGATCCTCTCGTATATTTATGTCGTAAAATAAGTATATAAATTTAATGAAATGTGTGGGTTATTCAAACGGCTGTAGGGAATGAATTCCTGAAATATCAATGATATTGCTTGTCTTCTGTTTTTCGTAAATGTGTGTGCTTGTGTGCATGTACGTGTGCCTGTGCGTGTGCGTATGTGTGTGCATGCAGATACACACATAGATAGATAGATAGATAGATAGATAGATAGGTAGATAGATAGATAGATAGATAGATAGATAGATAGATAGATAGATAGATAGATAGACAGACAGACAGACAGACAGACAGACAGACAGACAGACAGACAAACAGACAGACAGACAGACAGATATATATATAGATAGATAGATAGATAGATAGATAGATAGATAGATAGATAGATAGATAGATAGATAGATAGATAGATAGATAGATAGGTAGATAGATAGATAGATAGATAGATAGATAGATAGATAGATAGATAGATAGATAGACAGACAGACAGACAGACAGACAGACAGACAGACAGACAGACAAACAGACAGACAGACAGACAGATATATATATAGATAGATAGATAGATAGATAGATAGATAGATAGATAGATAGATAGATAGATAGATAGATAGATAGATAGATAGATAGATAGATAAGACAGACAGACAGACAGACATGTGGGGAAATAAGTTTAATTAACTTAATTAATAACTATTGACTGAACCTCGATACTGTATATGTTGCTATTGATGAAGTGTGTTGTGCAAGCTTTCGGATTTTAAAAAAAATACCATTTCAGATGTGTTGTCTTTGTTTATGCTCGATTACCAGATAACGAGATCCTGTTGCGATTTAGGTGTCAGCTCACTCGACTGGTTCGGATGGATTTAATTTTTAATGAAGTGCGCTTCGGTTATCTCGAGATATACTGCGTCTTTCTTTACCGTGGAGATCTGTGTAGCAGCAGTGACCAAGGGAAAAAAAATAAAGACAAAGAGAAAGAGAATGAAGAATGAATGTGTTGGAGAAAGTGCAAGAAAGAGGAAGAAAGACTAAGACAAAAAGAAAAGCAAGAGACATCCAGTCTATGTCGATTTGCCATACTCAGTTGTGGAGCCAGCGCTTTCTAACAGCTCGGATAAGATTAGGTTTTGAAATTACGTGGATAGGCAAAGTTGTTATATAAATAATAATTTGATTATTTGTATAATACATCAAATTGAACGTCACTTCTTAATTCAGTTGTGAAGTTATAACAAATAAAAGGAATGAGATATGAAAGAAGGGAAAATCCATTGCACGTTTACAGTACTACAAATTATATAACTGCCATTCGTCGTGTTTCGCTGCTTTGCAGTACACTAAAGGACGATAAGTTTCAAGATTCAGATTACGGCTTGATGTTTGGCTAGCTGGGAGAAACGTTAGGACGCCGGGCGAAATGCTTGGCGGTATTTCGCATGTCGTTACGTTCTGAGTTCAAATTCCGCCGAGGCCGACTTTGCCTTTCATCCTCTTGGGGTCGATAAATAAAGTATCAGTTTCGCACTGGGTCGATGTAATCGACTTAATCCGTTTGTCTGTCCTTGTTTGTCCCCTCTATGTTTAGCCCCTTGTGTGTAGTAAAGAAATATATTAAATAGATGAGCAGGCAATATTTTTCGAGGGTGGACTATGGCAAAACCTAAATTTATCACTTGAAAATTTTTCAAATTGCTCGAGAAATCAAAAGGACACAGAACAAGTTGCTTAAGCTAATTACACTGTAACAATTTTTTTTGGTGGGGTTTATTTATTATTTATTATTTATTCATTTATTTATCTGCTTCCTTGCTTGCTTGTTTTTGGTCAGTACGTGTTATTTCCTATTTGTTTCTATCTAGAAATCAAAGGAAATTACTACTATTCCCTTCAAACTTTGCTTTTGTGACCTGGACATCAATGTTTTGAAACTAGCCTATTTTCCATTACATTTCAAACAGATTCAGTGCTGAGTTGCTGAATTTCAGAAATATTGTTATAGCAAATATTCTTCTCAATACCACAGATTTACTGGTCAGTCGCTTGATCTTAACCACTTGAGCATATCTCTTGGTGGCTGACAAGAAATGCATCTCTGACGATGACCAGGAGTAGTGGAGGAGCATCATAGTCATGTGCTGAGCCGCATTCTTTGGGGTTGAATAAATGTAACAAAAGCAAAGTTTGAAGAAAATAGCCATTTTTCATACTTTCTAGAGGTATGCAAATAGGAAATAACAATTGCTACCCAAGGATAAAATTCGTGTTACACAGTGTTATTAATGCAATAAAACTAAACATAAAAGCCAGTACAAGAAAAATATTGCAGTGATTTTTATCGTGAAATGACAAAGACAAAAGAGTGAACCCTAAAGGAGGTCACGGATAGCCAGTGCACACACAAACAGACACACAAGCAGTCACACAGATGGACACATACAACCACATACATACACGTACATACACACACAAACCTTTCATTTATTCTCATCCTTAACCCCACCTTCTAACCTACACACACACATGCAAGCATCCACACATAAGTCTGGGTCTCAGACAGACCGAAGCCGTCTTCGAAGCTAGTTGAGAAATCACGAGTTACTGAAAAGGTTGCAAACGGCGACGAAAGAAATTTGGCGAACCAAGCAACCGATTGATTGTATAACCAACAAACAATAGATTAGTTAGTTGGATAACTATTAAGCCAATTGACTAATAATAAAGAAGTGGAACTGAACCAGTGCGTGTGCTATCATTATTGGCGTGATGACCTTCCTAAGACAACAACATTTGTTTCAACACACGAATTCACTTCAAGAATCTTGCAAACAACGAGTAAATACAAAAGCGAAAAAATAATGTGTGTAGGTATATATTGTATGTATGTATATGCGCATATATATATATATACACTCACGCACACACACACATACATATATATGTGTATATATATATAAGTATGTATGTATGTGTGTGTATGTAGATGTGTGTGCGCGCGCGTGTGTGAGTGTGTGTGTGTAAGGTTGCTAGAATTTGTAAATACCTCGCGATACATGCATACGTACATACATATACACACGCGAGCACACACACACAATTTAGTGTCTGTCACGTTGGCTGTTCATTTTTCTGTAATGAATATTTTTTTTCCTTTAAACATTTGTTATTGATACAAGCCTGGTGAAAAAAAAAAAAGATCATTCGTTATCTTCGTTGGAGAAATGTGAAGTAACACCATTTTTCGGGAAGACCATGACACCATGACTGGAGTCAGCTCTTCCAGTTCACTGAGATATCAGGAGAAGTTTCAAAGGATCTTTGAATTGAATTAAAGCTTGTATCAATTATATATAAAGGCTAAGAAGATCCCTCAACTGGCTACATAAAAAGAGTGAAGAGTGAATGGCATCTAAAATACTCCCACTATTAGAATATTGGTGCCAGACAGTTGTGACAACAAACCAATTACGTCAAGAAAAATTTGCAGTTACCCTCACCGACCATCAAAAAAGCATATGTGTAGAGACCAGTGAATTCTTCTCCTGAGAAGATAGTAAGCAACACGAACCACGATGCGACAAAAATAATGACAATAATAACACGGAGACGAGCATACTACTATTACACGGAAGAGCTTATGAACAAACAGAAATGAGTGAAGGGATATAAATATCTCAAAGCACAGCTAACAGAGAAGTGCAAACAAAACTTCATTATTTACATTAATAAACAATTATATGAAAGAACAATTACAACACAAATCGATAACAAAAATCTGCCGATTTGATGTTATTTGTGATCGAGTGCGTTGCTTAGGAACATTTAGCACAGATCGAAAATCCCAACTTTTGGATATTGAATGTCCTTTGTACTGCGTTTCGTGCATCATTCGCCAATAGACGGAAATAACAAAACTCAATTGTAGTGAGAACACACTTTAATGAATGATCTCTCTACAGACAAATGTCGGTAAACTCAGAAAAAAAATATTGGACAATTAGATATTATCATCAAATGCAAAGTAAATAGTAAATTCGCGAACCACCAGCTGCGACTTTATTATAGATTATCTTAGAACTTTGGGATTCGTCGTCAAGAAATACTAACCACTAGATCAAATTCCATTGAACACAAATTGCATGTGGTAAAAGAAAAACTTCGTTGTCGTAAGAGGTTACTAGAACATAGGACTATCAATTGCAAGTTTGCACAAAACCCACAAGTGGTATATTGCAGTATGAAGGGCTATACCATCAAGATCGTAAATGCCCCTTCCCAGAATGTTGTATAGTAACTTTGAAGAAAGATCTGGGATGTAAGCAAACAACACAACTGTGGTGCTATGTG
>NC_043002.1:46635527-46645527 GCF_006345805.1 Octopus sinensis | reverse complement strand
ATTCTGATTTCAAATCACGCCGAGGTCAACTTCAGCGCAAGTATTGCAGTGTAGTTAAGAAGCTCACTTTGTAACCATGCTCTTTCGGGTTCAGTCACACAGCGCTGTATCTACATAGGACGTGTGTCTTCTACTATAGCCCCGGGTCGACCAATGCCTCCTGAGTGAATTTGGGAGACGGAAATTGTGTGGAAGCCCATCGTATACGTGTGTGTGTGTGTGTGTGTGTGTGTGTTTGTCCCCCACCACCATTTCACAACTGGTTTTGGTTTGTTTACGTCTCCGTAATTTTGCAGTTCAGCAGAAGAGACTAAGAACCATACTATGGTCGACTTGTTTAATGAAACCCTTCAAGGCGGTGCTCCAGCATGGCCCGCGCTTCTCTGACTGAAACAAGCAAAAGAAAATCAATAGTCTTTGAAAAGGGTAGTGGGTAATTTTACTGAAATCGCTGACCTTTCAATGACCAATTCTTTGGATGAGTTAACATGTTTGTCTGCTCGATCAAAGCTGACCTGGGGCTATACACCAACAACTTTAAACATAAAAGAAATAACATTTAAAATATTTAATACAACCATAGAATAAATCATATACAATTTTTTGTTCATTGCGTGTAATTTTTTAATGTAACAGCAGCAGCAGCAGCAGCAGCAGCAGCAGTAGTAGTAGTAGTAGTAGTAGTAGTGTAGTAGTAGTAGTAGTAGTAGTAGTAGTAGTAGTAGTGGCGGCGGCGGCGGCGGCGGTGGTGGTGGTGGTGGTGGTGGTGGTGGAGGAGGAGGAGGAGGAGGAGTTGTAGCTCCAGGTCATATCTGGTCAAGACGTCTAAACCGTGATCCTCTCGTACTTGTATCAAGTATAATGCTTAAAAGGACTACAAAGCTCTACCTGCGACGATTTCATCTCAATCGAAGGAGAGGAGCTTTCTCCGTCCGGGTTGCGGATCCGTGGAACAAGCTGCCAGACGAGATGGTGAAGATGCCGACGACCGCTTTGTTCAAAGCCTCCCTTGACCTCAAGTGGCCTGAACTCTTTACATGAACACCACCCTGTACTTAACTCCATGTCCCCCTACATGACCTTGCTATTTGCTTTTGAGCCAAATTAACTAACTAACTAACTAACTAACTTATCCTGGATTCATGCCACATTCATATTTTAAGACGGTAACGCGTGATTGGAGGGATGTTTAGCTGCTACTTCTGGCATATTAGATGGTCATATAAAAGCATCATTATCTCTGGGCTCGTCGAAGGGGCCGAGCTGACAGGAACGTTAGCACGCCAAACATAATACTTAGCCGCATTTCTTCCGACTTTAAGTTCCAAGTTCAAATGTCACCGAGGCTGACTTTGCCTTTTATCCTTTCGGGATCGGTAATAAGACCAGTTGAGTGATGGGGGTCAATGTAATCGACTATAGTCCTCCCCCACCCACCCACCCACCCCAAAAAACCAATTCAGTCCTAATACCAAGAGTAGAATGAAATATCACTGGATTCGTGAGATTGAGATTGGGAAGTGACGGGTTTAGCTGCAATGAGCCTTCCATACTTATCATTTTCATTACTGATCATTATTGTCTCGTATATTAGTTACACATTGTCAGATATTTCATCTTTGTTGACTTTGGATTGTATACAAAGCCTATTTAAACAAATAAAACGACACAACAACCTTTAAAGCATAAAATATATCGTATTAAAACAGAGGAGACTCAAGAAAAGATATCGTAGATATTAATTTATAAAGATTAAAACTAAGCCGTACAATGACATATTACACATGCCATACTCGAAGGTTATAAACAAGCGCTTACAAGTTATTTGCTGCCTCTATTTGAAGTATTATCCGTAACTACAAATACAAAAGGACTAAGTTAAAAGCATACACTTAGTCAGGTCCACCCATGGGAACTTTGTAAGGGAGCGGAGACAAGACTTTTTCCGAGGTTCCGATGCTGTGGTGGGGATTTCTCTCAAAATTCCAAGGGCTATGAGGAGATCGAGCATTATTTATTTAATTCTTCATTGTTTATTTATTTTGTGGGAGGGCGGAACGCCGTCAGATATTTCATTTTCAAATGGCATATCGGTCCGGGGCCCAGAGAACCAATGATGGGCTCTCCAGATCCCGCAGTAATACAATTTGAATTCCCATTCTCATGGGGTCCTTGATTTTATACATTTTTTTTTTCTTTCTACTGTAGGTAGAAGGCCTGAAGTTTTGTGGGGCTAGTAGATAACTTTGACCCTAGTATTCAACTGGTACTTATTTTATAGACCCGGTGAAGAAGAAAAGCGAAGTCGACCTCGGTGGAGTTTTAAACTCAGAATGTAAAGAGCCGGAAGAAATGCAGCCAAGCATTTTGTCCGGCGTATAACGATTCTGCCCGTTCGCCATTTTCTTTAATATATTAATATTAATTTCTAACTTAGGGCGACGAGCTGACTGTATCGTAAGCACGTCGGCAGAATTGCTTAACGACATTGCGTTCTTCTTTATGCTCTGAGTTCAAATTCCGTTGAGGTCGACTTTGCTTTCATCCTTTTAGAATGTAAGGCAAAGTCGATAAAGTAAGTACCAGTTGAGCACTAGGGTCGAGTCTTATCGACTTCTCTCGAAATTACTAGCCTTGTGCCAAAACTTGAAAACAATGTTAACTTCTAACATCAATTAAAGAAGGCAGCAAGCCTTTTGTTCGTTTTATCCAGTTCTGCGATTCTACTAATCGAATAATACGAAGGCGTGGTGTTTTTGAGTAAAACATTTCACTTCAAATGACTCCAGTCCACTCAACTGAAAATGTACAGGCGTCTCATTTATGGGAGAGTATTACATTCTCGCTCGTTTACACGCAATGGAAACCAGAATAAGATCCGGTTCTGAATAAGTCTGTAGGCTCATGACAGACCTATGACCTAATATGATATTGCAAAATGAAAGCGAAAGAAAATAACTCAAGTAAGTTAATGGCATGAATCTGGCTAATTCATGTCGGTAGTGAGGTACTGAGTGATATACACAAAGAAAAAATTCTCAATGTATTAAAATCCAACGCTTATTTGGAGAAATAAAAGAAAAGCATAGTAGCAACTATTAGCGAGTGTCAACGAGAAGGGGAGATAATTTTGAGAAATTTAGAATTGATTTCTGAGAATATTTAATCTTTATGATTAATAGGAAAATTTGACTTCTCTTAGCAGACAAGGAGACAGCTATAGATATGTTTATTAGGCGTCATCGCGCAAATATAAACTTTTCAACCATGCCACGTTTGTAAACAGAGATGTTTTACAAGTAGAAAATGAGTTGCGAACAGTTTGAGCCAGTAATAATTTGCGTAAACTCAAACAGTGAGCTAATAGAAATAAATCAAATGGGCTAATAGTATGAATTAAAATCTAATGTGTTTGTCTCCTGCCGTAGCTTGATTTACGCGTTCGCCACCACAACCTCGTTTAGGCTTAGCAGCCCTTCCTGTTTGTTTTCACTGTCCTGTTTGTGCTACCTATTTTGAACCTCCGCAAAATCCCAAATTTTATTTAATTTGCTTTGCGGAAGCAACTGTTTTATCGAAAGCGTATATTATTGTTAAATACTCGAAGAAATACGAGTCTAGAAAAACAGCCAACAACTGATGAAGGGTCGTTCTTTATGTTGTTTGTTTTGTTTCCCATTTGTGTCTTTCGTTGTTCGAAAGAACAGTTCATGTTCCATGTACCCGTGTTTCGCAGTTTTTAGTTGTACACGTTTCGTGACGTCCTGTGCCCACATATGCATATATATATATATATATATATATATATATATATATATATATATATATATATATATATATATATATATATATATATATATATACGTATAGATGTATGTACGTATACGTATGTATATATACATATATATATCATATCATATCATATCATGTCATATTTTATATATATATATATATATTTGACTTACAGCTGTTTCCAGTAGTCATTATAGGTTCGTTACTGATAGGTAACACTGGCGCTGTAATTAGCCGCTCGGCTGAATAAAAGAGTCCGTTAAATGCAACGGATTCACTATTAGATTAAAATAGCCATCTGTGTATCATACTTAATGTAAATACATCGCGTAAAGCAAATTATCTGCGATGTTCGTCTGCATGCTTTTTTGTGATATATTAAGTATTCTGCATTAAGTATGATACACAGATGGTTATTTTGATCAAATACTAAGTTGCTCGGTTATGGATCCTATCCATCTGTCATCTTTGGGATTGTAATTTTCTTACTACGGGGCAGATCTAAATTCAATGAACTTTTGTATAACCTAGGATTCGGCTAAGCCTTTCCTGCTCTTTCTTATATAAATTAATTATATGATTTTTTATCTACTTCTAACAAAACGTTAACTACTGCCACTTTAATCTTCTGAGCATAACCGTCATTCACGTCCAGTCTAGACACTTCACAAACAAGCACATCTTACGTGAAGAGAGACATCAAAAACATAACCATATCCAGTGGCAAGGATATTTAGTCTACTCCGCTCAGCACCTCCACGAGAAATCTTGCATGGTAGAAACACAGCTTTCGGGTTCAGTTGGGTGCTTCTTTTCAAAAGTGAAAATTTAAACTGAAAGTTCAAATGGACCTTAAATCCTCAGTTTAGGCTTTTCAGTAAAGATAATGATATAAACATGAAATTTTAAAGTTGTATTGTTAATTTCCTTCCTTTGTAGAAAATTATGATAAAATCTGAACGATTATGATTATGAAAGCATAATTGATGATATTCGCTAATCTCGGGTTATCTGAAAATGGCTACTGGTTAACAGATAATATACCTTTACACAAACCAAAGATAAAGTTAAGCACCTAATGAAATTATCTTTCCTGGCTTTTTTTAATTGGCAAAATTTCTAACATCATCCAAATAAATTTCTCTGACAATGTTTGACTCAATATTTAGTTTTACGACATCAACAGGTTGAACTTGAAACATGGTAGAGAATAAAGTTCTTTTATATGCTTGAGTTCTTCTGGTGCTACTATAGCTGGAATCGTCAACAATATTCCCCAATACAAATATTTGAAAATATCTCACAGTTAATAAATGAAGCCAGATAATGAATTTACAATTCTAAAAGCTTCAGTTCTGCTTTTCTAAGAGTTGCTTCATGTTATGAAAGTAAATGCTATATTTCTACTCTAAAATCTTAACCAAATCTACCCGCTTGTTGCTTGTCAAAAAAAGCTGGAAATCCTCTCCACACCAGAAGATTGATGGGGAAACACTTGACCCCCAAGGACCTGTGCTGGTCAAAGAAAGGTCAGTCCTTTGTTTAGGGTTTGACCTACATTACTGACCATAGTCTATGTAACAGAGAGCATTTCTTATCTCTTCCTCTTTTGTGTCAGCCAGACCAAGGAACAACACACTCTTTTGCGTCAGTCATGACCAAGAGCAACACTTCCTTTCGCCCTTCGATTGACGTACGAAGAGAAGCTTTCGGCTGCAAGCAAGACGATGCCACCGTTATCCATTCTTCCTTTCTAGTCATCACTTACTCTTTCACTCTCTGCTGACAGACAGCAACTTCTACACTAACAACTACTAACCAGCGAGCCAACCTTTTTGTCACTATAACTACAATTACTACTGTCTCTCTAACTATCTATCGGGCAAACGAATAAATATATATAAATAATATTTCTTCCTTCTTGGTGTTGAATTTCACTGGTTACTCCGACGTGAGAAATTTCAAACGTTACATCTACACACTACATTTGGTAGTGGGCTACATCATATCGACCTGGTATAGCATGTCACTTCAGCCGTTACAACGCCGCTTACTTGGTTTAGTTCTAGATGCTTTTCCAAAATGACATACTTCCAATGTAACATCTTTGGCTTGAATGACCTTATTGTAAATATCTTTTGCATTCAACGCTTTATGCCAAACATCCATGCTAAAACATCTTGCATTACTAACCAATTCCGGTAAGGTGAAATGCAATAGTCTGTCTGACCACCTTTCCTTTTAAATTTTTTAAGTCTGTCTGACCACCTTTCCTTTGACATGCTGCGTAAGAACCTAAGTGATTTTATAAGTAATTCCCAACATTTAGAGCTAAAACTAAACACGTTATATATCGTTACGAGCTCCGGTAAACATGAACTTGTGTCATTTTCACACAAATTGAAAGTATGACAACCACACGGGGTAAAATTTGCCACTGAAAACAGCTCGCTTCGGCGTCATTGTGCTTCCCGTCAAATTGGCATCTTTATTATATGCATGCACCCTTCCGTAACTTAGAAGAATAGCTTGCTCTTCCAAGGTATCCATAACTAACTGAGCACTCTCTTCGTTGTATTTATTGCTTTTATCAACGAAGTTAAGAAACTTCTCTTGTACCGCTTACCTACAGTTCTTTAAATTATACATCAACACAAATATTTTCTAGACGTGAAAGAATTCCGGAGCATCATATACACAGTAACTGCGAAGTATTTGAAGACTTCCTATCGAACAAAATTTGTTACTTTACATTCTGAGAAAAACTCCTTCTACGATTCGGAAAACAGGGAGTTAACTTGAATGCATTCAAGCTTTTTCCTGAAATTCATCTTCTTGTAGTACATGTTCTTGGCGATTAGGATCCCATCTTGACATGAATTGTATCAGACCTAAGAAGTCCGCCTTATTTTGGATCTCCAATTCAATGTGTTGATCCACTAAACATTAATTCACAACCCCCACAAAAAGAACGTCAGTCATGCACTTCCAAACGTTGCTGTTTTCATTGCTTCAGTTCGGACTACTCTTTCTAATAAAGTCAATTCTTTTCCAAGACGACATTTCTGGAACGTTCTTCAAACTTGGATCTTTGCTTTGTTGAAACTTTCCATAGATTTTTTTTGTAGTGTATAGTTTCTTAACTCCGCAAGATCTTCAAGCAGTTTCCTAGGGTTGGATTTGTGACTTGAAGGGCAGCAGTTACAAACCGAAATTCGCGACAACGGGGCAAGCAAAATAAAGATAAAAGTTTATTAATTTCAGTTTGAAGCATAATATTGTGAGAATATGGCACCGTGTCATTCTCGTTTTTTAACAACTGATATGAAATACGCCTTTGAGATCCTCCCTTTGCCGCTGGATCATATCTCTCTTTACTCTTTTACTCTTTTACTCTTTTACTTGTTTCAGTCATTTGACTGCGGCCATGCTGGAGCACCGCCTTTAGTCGATCAAATCGACCCCGGGACTTATTCTTTGTAAGCCCAGTACTTATTCTATACCTTTACCCCCTGACCAACCAATGACTCGTCCTTGGGCTGACAGATCCTTTGTGTGTGTGTGTGTGTTGTGTGTGTGTGTGTGTGTGTGTGTGTGTGTGTGTGTGTGTGTGTGTGTGTGTGTGTGTGTGTGTGTGTGAGTGAGTGAGTGTGTGCATGTTTATTTTTGGCGGCATGTATTGCCATCAATCATTACAGAATAAATTTTCTTACAATAATCTCGAAGAATGCTACTCCTAAACCAATTTGAAATTGCCGGTAGCTAGCAAATGCCTTTAAACCGCATAAAAATCAAACTGTGACAAGTACATTGTGCAAGTGTAATATCTGGAACTATTATATATTTATCAAGTTCGGAAACACTGAATTTTGTTACCATCTAACATTATTTGTGCAATTTGTCCCAAGTCCAGTGCAATTATTTATATCAATGTTTTATATTCGGTGCTTTAAAATGTTCAATTGCATTATAAAGACTATAGCCAGTTGTTGATACAACAGGAAAAGTAGAAAATCCTTCGAAGGTTATTTGCAGTATCAGATATTTATCGGTAAAATACCTCACTCACAAGTACATTAGTTTTATGATGCTTATATCATTTGATTCCACATTCAATATCGAAACCTCTCTCTTTTCTAAGTTGTCAAGTAACTCGTCAAGCAAAACCAGTGAAATAACATTCTTAATTAGACTCATACATTTTGTATGACGCGTGTTAACTTTTTATGTACTCTTTTTAGTAGATCAATTTGGCCATCAGCCAATCGAATATTTCAGTAGCGTCTTGTTTGTATACTATATGAAATTCTAAATTTTCACTTCTGTATTTTGGATACTGTCTTTCATAAATATTTTTGAAATATGTTTGAAATTTGATTTGCGTTTGCATAACTATTTGCAGTTGTTCTGTATTTTAAAGATTTTTCCTTGTGAGAGTGGACCTACACATGTTTGTAAATATACAGTTACAACAAACACTCATATACTACATTACTGTTCTTCCTCTTCAGTCACCTGAACAAATTTTTCCACTGTTTGTTATCCTTAGTATTCTACCTGCCCATTATCAGGAGCCGGTAATGAAATTAGGTAAACTTTTATAACAGGAAACTGACATTACTATAGCTAGAGGGAGAAAATAATTTACTTTGAAGTGCAGGATTCACCTTACACCAATATCAAAACTTTCTCGGACTAGTTCTGTAGCGCGCCAACAGATGGCAGCACACGGTTGCGTGTGCAGTGAGAGCTAGCAGTGAGCCAATGTGCCGAGTGACATCTCCGTGTTTACTTCTCAAGTTGTCAAATTTGTTTTTGTGAACACGTCTATGCTGTACTCTGCGTTTTTTTGTATGGACAGGAAGTTGGAACAAAGTGCCAACGTGAAATTTTGCGTTAAATTTGGGAAGTCAGCTTCAGAGACATTGAGCATGCTTCGACAAGCTTATGGCCACGAGGCAATGGGTCGTACGCAATGTTTCGAGTGGCACGGGAACTTAAAAGCGGAAGAACGTCCTTGGAAGACGTTGAGCGATCCGGAAGATTTGCCACGAACGTAACCCCCCGGAAATGTGGAGAAAAGTAAGTAGGGTATTTTAGAAGAAGACTTCAATCTAAGAATTGCAAAAAAATCTCTTTTCACGTTTTTCTTTCAACTTACTTTAGATCTCAAAATTTGTGCTAAATTATTAAAAAAAAAAGAAAAGAAAAATTTAATTTTCAAAATAAACATTCCATGATGGTGTGCAGCAGATTTTTTCTTTCAATTTAGAATGAAAATAAATTCTATTTATATCAATAGCTAAAGAAAAAAAATATTTGGAAAATAAGAAAGAATTATTGAAATTATTGAAAAAAAAAAGCTTACAGAGAGCATTTCTGCCAGGCTAGCATCAGGTCCTGAATGGAATTATGTATATTTTCTAAAACAAAGTCTTCTCGCATTTCAAATGCTTCTTTGGTTTTAATTAATACATTTAATCAAGACAATATTTTCCTTCATAATTGAAAAGATACTCCTATCTCTTTGCCTAAGAGTTGGCTCTGGTGTAAAATCCTTTAGATTTCGAAGCAAAGAAATACTCAGTTTTAATTACATGTCCGTAGCACTGCAGCTGTAATCTCTCTCAATCGCGAAGTAGCGGCTCGATCTAGAGAAACTCCCTGATCTCCGAACTGCGCATCCTATCAAGTTACGTTACTCCAGAGATCTTTCGAAGGAACCCCATTTCGGCCAATTATATTCGCGATCGTTCTCCTTCGGTCATTAGTTTTAGAATGTGAACAGCTAAATTGAAAATTTAATGCATCAAGCGTTAAAAGGTTAATTTTAAACATTCAAAAATGCTGTTACTTTCAATTAATCTTCTATAACTTGATGTCGAAACTTTCGTCGCACTGTCTGCGACTTGGTCATTGTCGCAGTTCCATTGCAACTGGTCTGAAACTAGGTTGTGGGCGAGACTCCTATACAAACTCCAGGTTTTAAATAATATAATATTTAAATTTTTCGTTCCATCTTCTCTGTAATTATTTAATTATTTAATTATTTATTACTCGGTGTCAGTTTTTCTTTTTCTTTCTTTTTTTTGAAATGCACCATTTTTGTTTTTCACAACTTGAACTATAAAGTCAGATTCCAAGAAAACCCTGGCCATTTTGATCTTAGTATGTTCCTGCAATAAGCTTATAGTTTATACTGTATTCT
>NC_043002.1:46608027-46630527 GCF_006345805.1 Octopus sinensis | reverse complement strand
GCTGCATTTTTGCTAATTCTGTATAATCTTTGTTTCAGAAAATAATAATGTCAGGCCCTCAGCTTACTCCAGAAATGAAGAGTCATGCTGTTATTGTGGTAATAAACGCTGAACATAGCGATTTAGAAATATCTCGATTTTTAAAAGTTCCCAGATCTTTCGTCTACAAAGTTTGTAAGGAGCTAGAGACTGAAGATGGAAACGCATCACCAGTATCAAAGCATAAAAAGCATTCTAAACGCGCTGAAATCATCAGAACACCTGAATTTATCCAACATGTTCAACAGACCATTGATTATAATTCCAGAAAGTCCATGAGGTCAATTGCAAAAGATCTCCATGTGTCAGAAGACATCAGATATAAGTCTAATATGATGAGGAAGGGTCAATTTGTCAGAAAAAGCAAAAGAATATCACTACATCAGATCCGAAAGGCTTTTAAGCAGAAAAAATGCAGCAGAAGATTTGATTTGCTTTTTCTCAAATGAGAAAAACTTCGACCAAGATCAAAAAGTTGACAGAAGAAATGACAGATGGTTATGTGCAGACCCTTCTGAAGTTCCAAGTGTTATGCATATAAAATTTCCTGCAACTGTCATGGTTTTAGGGGTTGTCAGTAATGAGGGATATGTGAAGCCTTCTTACTTCTTTCCACAAGGCCTTAGAGTTAACTCTGCTGCCTACATTGAGGTTCTGGGAATAATTTAGCCCTGGATAAACAGTGTATGCAATGGAAGGCCATGTGTGCTTCACTAAGACTCAGCACTATCACACATAGATCTCGTAACACAGGAACGGATGTCTGAAAATTTTTATGATCACATAACCCCTAACATTTAGCCTCCTAATTCCCCAGATCTCAATCCATTGGACTATTTCATGTAGAGCGTTGTTGAGAAAGAGGTCAATGAACAGGCCCATGATACCAAATATTCTTTGAAAGCTGCCATAGTCAGAGTAATGTCCAAAATGAACCAGAACCACTTGATTGGAGTATGTAGATGTTTTAGATCTCGTATAGAAGCAGTTGTTGAAGCTGAAGGTGGCTTTATTGAATAACATTATAGAAAAGAAGGTTTATCTTTATCCTCATAGCATTTTTTGATAAATAAAGTTATTATCTGTTATTATGTATCTGTTTTTTTTTTTTATAACATAAATCTGTCCTCAAATATCTTACGTACCGTAACTTAGTGGTTCGACAAAAGCGACCGATAGAGTAAGTACCAGGCTTAAGAAATATAAGTACTAAGTCGATCTGTTTGATTAAACATTTTAAAGTGGTGCCCCAACATGGACACAATTCAATGAAAGATTTATGCATCCCTCTCTGTATCAGTGCATCTACGTTAAACGGTAGCTGCATCAGTCGGATATCGAATAAACCCTACAAAATCTGACTGAAAACAATGACTGTGTGTGCTTACATTGGCTACCATCATTGAATTGTATAATATTTTTTGTATGTTCTAAGTGAGAGTTGCACACGGAGGCTAAATTTGTTTTTCCCTTGTCATGAAACATCATACCAGTTATTCTAAGGCAGTACTGCACACCCCATATCTAATTGGGTCATGATATGTTCTGCAAGAATGTCAGAATAATGAGAAAGTAGCAGAAATAAGGGCTGAAGGTGAGCGATGTTTCACCAGTACTCATCCAGTTTGTTATTCGCCTTTCTCTTCTGCCTGAGAAATATATTTATTTCCTGAAACATTCCCCGCTAATTAAGCCATCTCTTAATTTGCCTACGATTCGAACCCGCTTATTTCCTCCTGTCCCTGTTTTTCTCTATAATCAGCTTGTTATATATATATATATATATATTATATATATATATACTCAATCGCTCTTCTTCGCTTTCACATTCCCCTCTAACTATTACTATGCTTACCTAGTATGTATTTATTAATATATCAGTTATTTTTTTATATTAATGTATTAAATTTGTCGAAAATTTGGTGATTGAAATTGATTTTCTTTATAATAATTCTGTTCTTGCAATATCATGATGTAATCTGGCCGTAATTTGTTCTTAAATTTAATTATACACGCGTAAAGTCACACCGAAGTAGCCTAAGGTTTATAAATATATGTTTGAGTAATACTTATGTCAAATGAACGGGTTCAGCACGGTAGTAAAGTACACACTGTGACGATAATCATCATACACAATACAACACAGCATGTTGTAAGAGTGTATTTTCTGTATATCCTGGGTTGGCCCTGCACTTTTCTTTGACATTTGAGTGATTAGGAATTCTTCAGCCTTGTGTTTTACGCCATGGCTTCAAGGCAAAGCAATAATCCAAGGAATACACTTGTGGGGTTAACTGGGAAACAGAAAAAAGAACTTATAAGTAACTTAGAGGCTGGTACTTTGGTGTCAAGTGTATATGAAATGCATGCTGTTAAAAAGCTAATAGTTTGGAATGTACGCAACTCAGAGAAGAAAGTCACATGTTCTTTGAAATATGATGTTGATTCAAATTCTAAATAATCATCTGTTGCTACAAGGAAGCGTAAGAGGTGCAAATCTTGAAGAGGTAGCAACGAAGTGGTTTATTCGTCAGCGATTATATAGTAAGAACGACTGTGATGTAGAAATTCAAAGTGTTGCTGCAATGATAACTAGGCATAAGGGTATTATTCAAAGCTAGTAATGGGTGGTTATGGCAATTTAGAAATTGAAATGGTGAAACAGGCAGCGCACCAACCGAGAAAATTGAACTATTCATGAAAAGGTCAAAGGATTCATTTAAGTATAAAGTGCTCCAAATTTCCCAAGTGTATAATAAGGTTGAAACTGGATTGTGTAGGCGGTCATTGTCCCTGGAATAGTCAAGTTTTAATGGATGAAGTTTCCAGACACAGTCATCCATTATCGGGTATGTTGTACGAATACAGACGATATGCACTTTTTAAAGTTAGTGGTGTTGTGGAGGCCTGCACATCCGCAAGTTTTGAAAGACATAATACACCTGTAATTATTACGGCGGGTGAAGTCATTGTGTTAGTTCTAAGAAATTGTGGATAACATGGATATCTTTAATGGTTTGTTTTCCTCGCGTTTCATTCGTGCGATACATAAATAAATAACAAGAAGATGTCTCCAGACTTCGTACTGAAGAGTTGAGGCTGCTACTAATTTTAGACAACGCACTTTCTCAGATAGGTGATCACTAGTAACGATGTTAAAATAAAGTACACGTTCTTGCTTATTAATGTTACCTCCACCATTCGGCAAGCGGACCAAAGTAACCAGCAACAGACTACACCAACGAAGATATTGTTTACAAAGTTCTAATAGAAGAGTATGATATCAAAGAAGACACACGAGGACAAACTACTCTCCTTTATTATCTGTTATTATATATCTGTTTTTTTTTATAAACATAAATCTGTCCTCAAGTATCTTACGCACCGTAACTTAGTGGTTCGACAAAAGCGACCGATAGAGTAAATACCAGGCTTAAGAAATATAAGTACTGAGCCAATCTATTTGATTAAACATTTTAAAGCGGTGCCCCAACATGGACACAGTTCAATGAAAGATTTATGCATCCCTCTCTGTATCAGTGCATGTACGTTAAACCGTACCCACTTCAGTCGGATATCAGCTAAACCATACAAAATCTGACTGAAGACAATGACTGTGAGTATAATATTCAATGCAGCAACTTCATTGAAAGCTCTGATGACTGTCGCTTTAGCCTGGGAAAAACTTGTGCACGATGTGGAGGTAGATTATGATTCTAAAGGATTTGAAACAACGGATTTTCATCACATACTTCAGAAGGCACGCGAAACAAGTGTCACAGAAAACGATATCACAAACTGGTCAGAAGACAGGTAAATTAATTGTCAATAGAAGGAGAAATAGAGAATGAAGTTACAACAGAAATGTTATATAACCCTGTTATATAGATCTAGTGGTGTGGCTAGAGCGTATTCCATCCAGAGCAACTCTTGAGTTTATCCTTCAACACCACTCCCGGCGTATAAAGCTACACAGGCTTATGCAGCAGACCCAAAAGTGTCGTGCCCTTAAAGCGTTGAACCAGAGCGGATTGCTCCCTATTCCCCATCTCTCCCAAGCAATGTTACTGCATGAATCCCTTGATAACGTCATTTCATATATTGACTTAACAACAAAAACTAATGCTGAAAATATAATCAACATCTTAGAACATTAAAGGACCTCATTATCCGGAAGCAGTCTCAACAAGGTATCAGCTGAAACTCGACTCATTTGTCAAGTCAATTTGCCCCTGTTTTATTGCAGTCGTTAATGGCCCAGTGGTTAGGGCAGCAGACTTGCGGTCGGAGGATCGCGGTTTCAATTCCCAAACCGGGTGTTGTATGTGTTTATTGAGCGAAAACATCAAAAGCTCCACGAGGCTCCGACAGGGGGTGGTGGCGACCCCTGTTGTACTCTTTCGCCCCAACTTTCTCTCACTCTCTCTTCCTGCTTCTTGAGTAACGCTGCGATGGACCGGCTTCCCGTCCAACTGGAAAAAAGGCGGAGAACTGACAGAAACGTTAGCACGCCAGTATTTCCTCTGCCGCTACGTTCTGAGTTCAAATTCCGCCGAGGTCGACTTTGCCTTTCATCCTTTCAGGGTCGATTAAATAAGTACTAGTTACGCACTGGGGTCGATATAATCGACTTAATCTGTTTGTCTGTCCTTGTTTGTCCCTTCTATGTTTAGCCCCTTGAGGGCAATAAAGAAATATATTGCAGTCGTTAAACTTGATAATATTGATCAACCACCAGTTAGTTGTCCACTCTGTCCTTTCTCAGTCTACTCTCAGACTTATTTCTGTGGGAAGCAGGAACTAATGAAGCGTCACAGCTCCACTAGGTAAAGGAGATTCACAATTTACAGTAGTTGAAATTTTTACTAGTAACGTCAAATAATTTTGTAGATCTATTTATGTTTTATATCGATATATAATGTTTACAGTATTTTGTTGACGTGAGTAATGCTAAACGTCCAGTGTGTATATTTCTGTTGTGTGAGGGCGCGTGGCTTAGTGGTTAGGGCATTCGGCTCATGATCGTAAGGTTGTGAGTTCGATTCCCGGCGACGCGTTGTGTCCTTGAGCAAGACACTTTATTTCACGTTGCTCCAGTCCACTCAACTGGCAAAAATGAGTTGTACTTGTATTTCAAAGGGTCAGCCTTGTCACTCTCTGTGTCACGCTGATTATCCCCGAGAACTACGTTAAGGGTACACGTGTCTGTGGAATGCTCAGCCATTTGCACGTTAATTTCACGAGCAAGCTGTTCCGTTGATCGTATCAGCTGGGACCCTCGTCGTCGTAACCGGCGGAGAGAAAGAATATTTCTGTTGTCGTACACATACATATTCGTTATTAGCCCTTACTATTAGTCAACTTTAAAAAATCATTCAAGTGGAATTGGAGACTTTCCGCGATTAGTACCGTTTAACGAGGACACATTACGTGCTTGTATTTATGTGTTTGTATAATATGTAATGTATGTAAATATATGTGTGTGTGTGTGTGTGTATGCATGAATATGTATATGTATAATATATATATAGCATGCATATGTATGAGTGTATATAATATATATATATATATATATATATATATATATATATATATATTGGTAAAAACGGTAAGATAACAAAAGGTATATATATATATATATACCTAATACACGCGTATATTTATATATATTATATGTATGTATATATATGAATGTATATATATGTATGTATGAGTGTGTGTGTGTATATGTATATATATAATATATATATATATATATATATATATATATTGGTAAAAACGGTAAGATAACAAAAGGTATATATATATATATATACCTAATACACGCGTATATGTATATATAATATATGTATGTATATATATGAATGTATATATATGTATGTATGAGTGTGTGTGTATATGTATATATATATATATATATATGTATGTGTGTGTGTGCGTGTGTGTGTGTAGGTATGTATTATAAGTACACGCGCGCGCACACACACACACACACACACACACACACACATACATACATACACACACACAAACGCAAAGAGAGACGGACAGAGGGAGATGGGTTGGGTTGACAATGGAGATATCCAATCTGTCCATCGAATCAAGGAAACAATATTTCCATCTTTTTTTCATTCTTGATAATGTCTGTCGGCTGCAATTCTCTCTCTCCCTCTCTTTCTGGCTCTCTCTCTCTCTCTCTCTCTCTCTCTCTCTCTCTCTCTCTCTCTTTCACTCTCACTCAATAACTCTCTCATTTACGAACACACTCGCACACACAAGTGAATGTATGTATGTATGTATGTATGTATATAGATAAATATATAGGTATGTATATATGTATATGTATGTATACACACACATACACACACACAGATGCACACACATACACACACAGATGCACACACACATACACACACACACACATGCACACACACACACACACACACACATACACACACACATGCACACACATACACACACACACACACGTATTCACAGAGACCAACCCATGTATACACATAATGCACTTAAATATATTTTACATCATACACACTTTATGAGTTATCATATGATGAAGGATCAGAACCATTTCGGCACCTTCCGTCAGTATCACTCCCTGCATAAGCACCGAACAACATCAATGCTACCAGGGAATATCCGGGTTCTTCTGGCCAAGCTGTAGCACGCTTCTTTTTCCTTTCATTCGCCACCACAATTTTTCTGACTGCAGCTGTAACTACTCTATTCATGCAGCAACTGTTATGTTTTACTACTACTTGGTGAGCATTTGTTCCTTCATATGTGTATACCGTATCCACATTCATGATAAAGCATGCGTGCATGCATACATGCACACATGAATATGTATATATTCATACACACACACACATATATATATATATTCATATATATACACGCATGAACATACATATATATATGTAAGTATGTGTATATATATATGTATATATATATATATGTATATATATAATATATATATATATATATATATATATATAATATATATATATAATATATATATAATATATATATATATATATATTATATATATATATAACGGGAAGCTTTATGAAAATAAACAAAAGACGAAGGCAGGTGGAAAACAAACGAACAATTGTATATATATACATATATATATATGAACAAAATGTTAGATAGATAGATAGATAGATAGATAGATAGATAGATAGATAGATAGATAGATAGATAGATAGATTAGATAGATAGATGGACAGACACATTGACAGACAGGTGTAGAATATATATATATATATATATATATATCATTTAAAATGAGGGTGAAACATTGGATATTAATTTGATTAACATTAATTTAAAACCAGTGGTCTAGCATATTAAAATCTGAAAGGTCAGAAAATTGTATTACATACATATAAGGGGGATCCCTCTCATATGTATATATATATAATATATATATATAATATAGTTATTTATACATAGTTATATGTATATATATAATATATATATATATATATATATATATATATATATATATATATATAATATATATACGACGGGCTTCTTTCAGTTTCCGTCTACCAAATCTACTCACAGGCTTTGGTCGGCCCGAGACTATTATACAAGACGCTTGCCCGAGGTGCCATGCAGTGGGACTGAACCCGGAGCCATTTGGTTGAGTATTATTGTTGTTGTTATTATTATTATTATTATTATTATTATTATTTAAAAGCATTTCATTAGGATCCTTATAGGAACATAGCACACAGAGCTCAAGGAGCGGAATCCACGTGTGTGCGTGTGTGTGTGTATGTGTGTGTGTGTGTGTGTGTGTGTGTGTGTGTATGTGTGTGTGTGTGTTTGCGTGCATATATTTATATGTGTGTATATATATATGAGCGTAGGAGTGTCTGTGTGGTAAGTAACTTTCTTGCGAACCACATGGTTCCGGGTTCAGTCCCACTGGTGGCACCTTGTGCAGGTGACTTCTACTGTAGCCTCGGGCTGACCAAAGCCTTACAAGTGGACTTGGTAGACGGAAATATATATGCGTATGTGTGTGTGTGTGTGTTTGTTTGTCCCCCCATCCAACATCTCTTGACAACCGATGCTGTTGTGTTTACGTCCCCGAAACTTAGCGGTTCGGCAAAAGAATCCGATAGAATAAGTACTAGGCTTGCAAAGAATAAATCCTGGGGTCGATTTGCTCGACTAAAGGCGGTGCTCCAGCATGGCCACAGTCAAATGACTGAAACAAGTAAAAGAGTAAAGCGTATATATATACATACACACACATACACACATATACCTATATATGTATTTATATACATACATACATATAAATACACACGCGCGGACGCGCGTCTGTTCATGCCTGTATCTGTCTGTTCATTTTACTATCAATTTCTCTCTCACAAGATGTATGACAGATGCATGTGCTCAGTATTGTCTTTAGACACATTGGGCAGTTGTCCAGGGGACCCACGAATCTAGGAACCCGATACTAATTTATGCATACTGTAGCATGCACGTTGGTTGCGTTTGTAAGAACTGCAGTGCTTTTATTTGCCCCAGGGATTATTATGCCATTAAGGAAATCCTACTGTATCTGCATACACACTCATTAGCATTAATAAACTCACATGCATACATGCATGCACACACATACATAGACACATACACATTTATATTCCCGCAGGCCCATGCACATACATTCATGCATTTGGTTATTTTTTTCTCATTTGTAAATGATTATGATATCATTAATAAAATTAATGACAATTATTATTATTATTATTATTATTATCATCATCATTTTATTATTATTCGCCAAGCATTTTAAGCGCATCGCTCAAAATGTTCGGCGGCATTTCGTCCGTCTTTACGTTCTGAGTTCAAATTCCACCGTGGTTGACTTTGCCTTTCATCCTTTCGAGGTCGATGAAATAAGTACTAGTCGAGTACTTGGATCAATGTAATCGTCTAGTCACTTCCTTTATTATTATTATTATTATTATTATATTATTATTATTATTATTATTATTATTATTATTATTATTATTTTATGTTTGACTTTTGCTTTACATTCGTACAAGTTGGCTCCAAGTCTCACCCAGAGACTTATTATTATTATTATTATTGTTATTATTATTATTATTATTATTATTATTATTATTATTATTATTATTATTATTATTTATGGCAGCTAGCTAGTAGAATCGTTGCGGCAGCGGACAAAATGCTTCACGGCATTTCTCCCGGCTTTACGTTCTAAGTTCAAATTCCGCTTTGCCTTTCATTCTTTCAAGGCCGATAAAATGAGTAGCAATCCAGTACTGGGGTCGATATAATCGACTATGCCCCTCACCCAAAATTTCAGGCTTTGTACCTAAAGCACGAAGAATTATTTATGCTGCTGCGTGAAAGAGCAGTGCACGCTACCAAAGTGACACTGGGGTACAAATATACGAAGCCCAATAAACCTATCATGACAACTCGTCTGACAAAGGTTCACCAGAGTAGCCCATCCTACTCAAAAGGTCCCTGAATAAAGGTTTGCTCCCCACTACTCCTGTTCGTGATCAGAGATACAAATATCGTCAGCCTCAATGGGACGTGCTCAACTGCTTATGGTCAAGCAACTGACAAGCAAATCTGTGATGTTGAGCAGAGCTGGAAGCCCATCTTTAATACCAAGACATATTAGCACTTCCAATCATTAATGAAGTCAGCGAGCTGATAGAATCGTTGGCACGCCGGGCGAAATGTTTAGCGGTATTTCGTCTGCCGTTACGTTCTGAGTTCAAATTCCGCCGAGGTCGACTTTGCCTTTCATCCTTTCGTGGTCGATAAATTAAGTACCAGTTACGCACTGGGGTCAATGTAATCGACTTAATCGTGTGTCTGTCCTTGTTTGTCTCCTCTGTGTTTAGCCCCTTGTGGGTAGTAAAGAAATAGAAATAGGTATTTCGCCTGTCTTTACATTCTCATTTCAAATTCAGCCGGGGTCGGCTTTGCCTTTCATCCTTTCGAGGTTGGTAACATTAAATACCATTCTTCCCCGTGAAACTGCCGATTGTCATTTTAATTTTCTTTTCTATTTTTTCCCTTTTTTTTAAACTTCTGGATTTGTTATTTGTTTCATTCTTAAATTCTTAATCACTTAGATTTTTTTCATTTTACAAAATGCTGATTTTATCATGTAAATTGTTTTAATTACCGCATTCAAAAAAAAGATATATAAATAAGCAGACAGAAGTACAGACATAGACTAATAGATAGAAATGTGGATAAACTGCCGAATGTGTTGACAGCTAAACGCAGACAAAGAGGCAAAGCTAGATAAATAAATTGCTATGCAACTAAACGTAACAACAAAGCTGAGAGAATGCATGTATGCATATATCCATACATCCAAACATGACACTATACGCGCTATACGCACACGCACAGAGTGATAGCTGCTTTGTTAGGAAGCTCGCTTTGCAACCACTTGGATTCGGGTTCTGTCCCACTAGATGGCACCTTGGGTGAAGATCTACTATAGCCCCAGGTTGACCAGTACCTTATGAATGAATTTGGCAGACAGAAACAATGTGGAAGCCCGTTCTTTTCCAAAGACATGCCCCAATGTGGCTGCCGTCCAGTATCAGAAACTAATAAAAGACAAAAGATATACCGTCGTGTGTGTGTGTGTGTGTGTGTGTGTGTGTGCGCGCGCGCGCGCGCGGGCTCGTATGTGCGTGCGTGCTTGTATGTATTTGCGTATGTGTGTACATGTGTGTGTATATCTTTGTATTTGCTCCAGGCACCGTTTCACAACCGGTGCTTGCTTGTTTACGTCCCCATAAATCAGCGGTTCGGCACCAAAAAAAAAGACTGTCAGATGAATACCAAAATTGGAAAAATAAGTACTGGGTCGATTTGTTCAACTAAACCGTTTAAAGCGTTGCTCCAGCACGACCGCAGACCAATGACTGAAGACACGTAAAAATGAAGTTTATGTGTGTGTGTGTGTGTGTGTGTGTGAAAGTATATATGTTATCACATGATATACTCTCGGATAGACAGACAGAGAGACAGGCAGATAGATAGATAACTTTTTATTGTAGCCACACAGGGCTAAACACAGAATAAAAATGGACGAAATACAATGTAGAATTTTTTTCTTTTCGAGGTGGGATGGGTGGGGCAAAAAAAAAACAAAAAAACGTTTGATCAATAGGGATCTGTGGGTTGTGTGGTGTATAAAAAAGCAATATGTATATATATATAAGGTTCACAGTTTAGGTGTAGCCTTGGAAAGAAAAACCTACAAAAAAGACCAAGGTCACCTCAGGCAATTCGAAAAAGAACACATGAGTAAGTCGCCTTACTTCTCGTTGTCTCTTTTGGTTACAGATTTATGCTTAAAATAGTGTTGTCTTTCATACTGACCATTTTTGCCACTTTTACCCACTTTTTATTAAAACATTCGTTCGACAAAGCCTTCCTCTATATTCTCATCCTCCTTTTCAAGTGGTACTTGAAAAAGTTGACGAGAGACTGACCAGAGAGGAAGGGTTTGTTTGCAGTCCTTTCAAACGCGTCCACCACACACATTCTTTCGCCATAGCCATCAGCGTAACGAAAACCGTTTTCCCTTCCCGTTTAAAGGAAGGTGGTGGAACAATATTCACGATAGACTCGGCCGATAGGCGAGCCTGACCTACACGTGACAACAGCTGTTCGACGAAGGACCACAGCTCTGAAATATCTGGACACTGCACGAGTGCGTGCAGAACGGTTTCGTCGCTCTGACCGCATCTCGGGCAGGTCGGTCCGGTGATGGTTTTCGAACCGTGTCTGTAGCTCTTCTCTCGAACAGGTAGTGCGTCTCGATAGCACTGCCAAGCCAGGGATTTCTGGAAGTTATCCATAGGCCCCGGCCCGAACGTCGTCCTGAACAGGCGGGTTAGGAATTCTTCGTCGACGCCCAGGTTTGCCCCGAGTGTGTCGTCGGACCTCCCCTCCACTAGTCCTCTATAGAACGCTTTAGTCGTTTGAAAGTTGCACAAGTTTGACCCCGGTCGGCAGAGCTGCTGTAGAGCTTGGCGACACTCTCGGTGCCAATCGCCCAGTTTCGGTCTCTTTTTAATCCACGTTTGCAGTTCGGTCAGTGAGACGTGCTGCGGGAAGTCACGCCTCACAAACGGCGCCCACACCTGTTCACCGTCGTCGATGAATTTCCAGAGATGTCGCAGTCTCAGCGCATGCCTGCGCATCATCAACCACGGCATGCCCAGTCCTCCATTCAACGGATGTTGACAGCAAATGGACTTCCTCACCATCGGAACGCCACCCTTCCACAGGAAGCGGAAGAGTGAGTATGCGTTCCAGTTTGGTGATGGTGGCGTCGGGACAAGGTACGACGGTCAAGCGGTAATCGATGACGGATGCGATGTACGCGTTCGCCACCTCCGCCCGGCCTTTTAGAGAAGCTTTCTCTCGGCCCATGTTTGGCTGAGAGCGACCACTCTACTCGTGATCTCGTCCCAGTTCTTATCCATTTGGAGGTCCGGACTGAACCAGACCCCGAGCAATTTAACCGGTCCGTCCGTCCAGCGTCCCACTACTGAGCCGCAGTCGGACGGCATGGGCTTGCTTCTCCAGGTGCCGAGTAGCAAACCCACTGACTTTTCCGGGTTAATCTTTGCTCCCGTCACCGTTTCGTATTTTCTTAGGTCTCGCCTATCATCTTGATGTGTTTGTCGCTCGACACTATGACGGTGACATCGTCCGCATATGCCGACACGCTCGTCCCGCAACCCAGTTCCCATGGGATGCCCCTCAGTGTCGCCAGCTTCCGCAGTAGCGGCTCGAGAGTCAATACATACAGAAGCGCCGACATGGGACACCCCTGACGGACCGAACGCGTGATGTCAAACGGTTTCGACAGGTGACCGTTCACCCGAATCACCGATCGGATGCCGCTATACAAGGCAGCGATCCAACCGCGGAAGACGGGACCGAAGCCAGCCGCCCTGAGGACGGCCGCCAAGTACCGATGGTCGACCCTATCGAAGGCTTTAGACTGATCCAAATTTATCAGCGCCCCACCCATGCCAGGATCCTTAACTACCCTGTCCACAATGTAGCGCATCAGATGGAGGTTGTCATGTATGTTTCTGCCCGGCACGGCGCATGTTTGCGCCCTGTCGACCAGTTTACCAATGACAAGCGCCAACCTCTCGGCTATTACTTTGTCCAAAATTTTCAAATCTGCGTTGAGCAGAGTGATGGGCCTGAAATTATCTATAAAATTCCCCTTGTTTGAGTCTTTCTTCAGCAACGTCACTGCACCTCGGCTCACGAAACCGGGGATTCTCCCGTTTTGTTGACAGTTGCAGTAGACTGATGCCAAGAGGTCGCCAAACAAGTCTGGCATTCGACAATACAGCTCGTAGGGTAAACCATCCAATCCAGGCGACTTATCCCTCGCGCAGCCCGCCATAGCATCCCACACGTCAGCGGCTGTGATGGGACTTTCACAACACTCCGCTTCTCTTGCCGAGAGCCGCGGCAGGTCGGTCAGGTAGGCACTGAAATCCATCCCACGTTCCGACCCACCACTCGCACCAAACAGTCGAGCAAAGTGCTGTTGAAAGGCCTCACACATCCTTTCGGGTTCGAGTAAACTGCATCCCTGTTGATCTATTAGAGACCGAATGGTTGATCTGTTGCCACGCTGCGCCTCCGCTACCCGGGCCTCTCGCGCAGCTTCAATCCCTTCGTTCCTTAAGGCACGCATTTTAGCTCTGACGACGCAACCTTCGTGCTTGGCGTTGAGGTGTTGGTCGAGGGCCATCCTCGCAGCCAGCACTTTGGTTGCGCTGCCAGTGGTAAGTGCCTCTTCTAGTTTCTTAACTAAGTCTCCCTCTACTCTATTTCGTTCTATCGCTAATTCCTTGCTAAACCTAATTGATTCCGATTTTATTGCCATTTTCAGGGCGTACCACCAGCGGTTGTTAACGACCGCTCCCGTCTGCGCCCTCTTAATTAACTCGCTAATCCGGTTCCTGTAAACCTGTCGCGCTAACAGCGACGTGTTCAGTTTCCAGTAACCGGGACCCTGCCTATGTGTTTTATCTAAGTCGAGCGTACACGTAACAAATTTGTGATCTGTGTAGCTGACTATTTTAAATTGTGGACATCCTACACTATCCCTATCCGCTGTCCTGCATAGAATTCTATCTAGATAAGATCTCGACGATCCGGCGCGGTTTGTCCAAGTCCACGTTGGCACGTTCGGATGGTCGAGTCGGAACCTGTCAGACAAATGGAAACGTCTGAGCAGGTCTTTGAGGCTCTTACACCCCCTTCTATTCCTATCCCTTCCCACATAATCTAGATGCGTGTCCAAGGTAGCGTTCCAATCCCCTACTAACAGTAAAGGTCTAGACGTACTCAGGAAAACCTCTAGACGTCTGAAGAAATCCGCCCGACCCGTTAAGGACGGTGCATAAACTGCCATCAGACGGAATGCACACCCATTTCTGCCATCCACGTCCAAGACAACCAGCCTACCCTCCGGGTCTAGGAATATTGCTCTTACTTTTACCTTTAGACTCTTTCGAAAAAGCACCGCAGTACCTCCACCACCCATGTTCGGCAGACAGGGAGAAAAATAAATGTCAAATTGATTGCCAAACATGGACTCGAGGGCCCGCGGCTTACTGAGTCTGGTTTCACTGATAGCTACTATATCCATGTCCAGTGACTTGATGTCGTTTAGAAGGTAACCTTGCTTCCAAGCCGACGCCAAGCCACGCGCATTCACACAACCTAATTTAAGCATACTTGACATTTACGAAAATTGTGTTTTACACACTATATTAGAAGAGACAAGAGGCAAGAAGTGAGGTCACTTACTCATTTTAAAAGTTTCATTTTTTTCTTCTTCTTCTTTTGTATTGTTTTTGATGAGGTGTTTGTATAGTTTTTTCGACAGGTGTCGTTGATACCCGCCTACCGCATTCGGAAATATTGTTTTCAGTATGTGGTGTTGTGCTTATGTTATGTGTAAAATTCTGATGTGTTTCGGTGGTGTGGTGTGCGGATGATTGTTTGTCTTAAAGTCATCTTCACAGATGACCATGTTAGATTTGATGTAGTCCATTAATTCTTTATTGTCTGTGTCTATTGCAGTTAGTTGTGTGTGTGGTTTTACGGTTCATTACTTTTTTGATTGTCTAGGGGGATGTTGTCCTGAGTTAGATATCTCCCTGCTTTACTTCCTTGTTTGGTGGATTTTTTGGATCTTTTTCTTTTACCCCCTGTGGCTATTTGCCATTCCGTCGAACTTTCGTCGTCCGACGTATCAGTATGGGGTAGAGGCAAAACATTTGCATTACTATGTATGCTTGTATAAATTGTTGATGTTTTGTGCGGTGTTTGTGTTGTT
Source organism: Octopus sinensis (assembly GCF_006345805.1). NCBI lineage: Eukaryota > Metazoa > Mollusca > Cephalopoda > Octopoda > Octopodidae > Octopus > Octopus sinensis. Next base: position 46,615,049 of record NC_043002.1, on the reverse strand, counting down.
GTGGTGTTAGGGGTAGCATTTGTCTTCTCGTCAGTGTTTTCTGTCTTTTTAATTGTCGTCCTGGGTGTGGGTGTGGGTCTATTTTTTGTTAATTCAACAGGTTTAATTGGTTGTGAAGTCAACGGTGATTGTGTTGGTACTGTTTCTTTTCTTGGTGATGTTGTTGCGGTTTGTTCGTTGGTTTGTTGTTTTTCTTGGCATTGTTCTATAATTGAGTGTGTTGGTGTTGGTGTTGGCAACAAAGGGATTTTATTTGTTTTCTGATTTGTTCTTTCTTCTTTTTTCTGTACCAGATCGCACTTGGCAATCAAATGTTCGGGGCTGCCACATTTGTAGCATCTAGGCTTTTTGCCTTCTGCCACAACATATAGGCATTGCCCATTCTCCAAGTGGATCTTATCCGGTAGGCTCTCGATAGAGGCCCCCTCAATCTGGATGGTCACCACTATTGTTTTCCCACCCCAAATGTCGCCAGGTTACACGGCGGTCTCCAAAATATTAATATTTTTTAAATGGTAACAGATTGCCCCTGTTATCCATTTGTTAGGAAGCTCGGGAGGTACATTTTTAATTGTGATTCGACTCACTCTCTGTTTTTGTAGTATGGGACCATGATGATTTCATCATTTCCCAGAGACTCAGTAGAGTGAGCTTTTGCCACTTCCTGGTTAGGGAAGCGGACCACTACTGTGTTAAACTGTTTATATACAGTTATTAACAGTTTATATACTCTTTTTCTTTCATTATGTTTTTTAAACATTTTTCCACATCAGTTTTTGTAATCTGTTCATTTAGTTTTTTGTTTTTTCTAATAATTTTATATACAATTGTCTTATTTTCTATTTCTTGCTTTATATGTTGAGGTGTATGCAGCACTAAATCTTGTCCACGGGTTGTAAAGAGAGCTCTTGTTTCTATGAGCTCTTCATTTGTGAATGTTACTATTTCTTTCTTCTGGCGAAGAGTGTCCGCGAAATTTACTGTTGTTGATTTTTTTGTATTAACATCTTCACTATTAGATAGTTCATTTTTATTGTTGTTCTTGTTGTTGCTGTTTTTTTTGTCAATAGTTTTCGTGCGAGTTTTATTTTTATCATTTATGTTGGTCGTGGTAGTGGTGGTGGTGGTGGTGGTGGAGGTGGTGGTGGTAGCAGTAGTAGTCTCGTGGTTGCTGTTGTTAGTGGTGGTGGTGGCGGTGGTGACAGGACTGTTACCGCACGTGGTTGCAGGGTTCATTTCACCGATATTTATATTTGCACTTAGCGCGCGGACGTTCTTTTTTTCTCCTATTGTTTCCAAACTAGGAAAATGCTGGTCAATAAAAGAACGCGACCAGCGTTCTACAATAAAATTTCTAGACATTTTCTAATGTCAAGAAGAAAATTACAGAAATGAAATGGGGTTGAAACTGCCCCTAGGGGCGAATTCCTCCCTTGGAAAAGCACTCAAACGAAAGTTGGGTGCCTTACACAACTTATTTACAAAAATGTTCACAAAAATTGAGCTATAAATAGTCAAAATAAATGATTACCTTCGGAGTCGAAGTGACAGCACGTCCATAGACAGAGAGATAGATAGATAGATAGATAGATAGATAGATAGATAGATAGATAGATAGATAGACAGACAGACAGACAGACAGACAGACAGACAGACAGAAAAAAGAAAGACGGACGGACGAACAGACAGACAGACAGACAGACAGACAGACAGACAGACAGATAGATAGATAGATAGATAGATAGATAGATAGATAGATAGATAGATAGATAGATAGATAGATAGATAGATAGATAGATAGATAGATAGAATGGCAGGCGAATAGACAGGCAGATGACAGCCTCATAAACACTTGTAGGGTGATGGACAATAGATAAATGCATATGTATAAATGCGTTATTATGCAGTTGAGCGCATATGTATATGCATGCAAGAATCGTGCATGCGGAATAAACATTTTTGTATAAAAGTGTGTGTACGTATATATCTCTATATGTATTTATATGGAAACATATTCAGTAACGTGTGTATACACACACACACATACACATGTATGTGGATGTATTTTATATTTATATACGTTTGCATAGTAATGTACTGGTAAACTTTTGTGCGCGCGCTCACGCATATACAGGCAAACACACACACACACTCACACTCAGTCACATGTATGTATGTATGTATGTATGTATATGTATGTATGTATGTGTGTTCATGTGTGAGCGTATTTATACGTGTATATGTGTGGGTGTATTTCATGGATATGTGTGTGTTATGTATGTAAATGTAGGGGTGTATAACTGTATATGTGTATATGTATTTTGTGTATGAGTGTGTATGAGAGAGAGAGAGTGTGTGTGAGTGTACATGTGTGAGCGTGTGTGTGAGTGTGTGTGTGAGGGTATGGGTGTGTGAGTGTGAGTGTGTGTGTCGGTGTATGAGAGAGAGAGTGGGTGTGTGAGTGGGTGTATGTCTGTGTGTGTTTTCTTTTATTTGTTTACGGTCTGATGTGAAAGGCCGGTGTGCATCTTGTGTTACCTCGCTTAGCACCATAGAATTCTCTCGATGAATCACGTAACGAGGAAATGTAGGTGCATAACTTGAAGTTTTAACGGAAAATTATTTCGATTCGGTTGACACCAGCATAACGAAGATATACTTTGGTTGAGTTAAGAGGTGAATGAGCAAGAAATCTGTGTGAAGTTTCAAATACATAATATTTAATCGCCGTTAACAAAACAATGTGTCGATCTAATGAACGACAGAAAAAGAGCTATTGATGTCAAGTGAATCTGTCCAGTAGTTCATATGAGATATTACGTCCCAACAAGGACAGCCGCTGTCATAGGTCACTGGTGTATAAGAAGAAAAATCAAACTACATATAACTGCTACCAAAGAAAAAGGCACCACAGACGAAATTGTTAATAACAGTTCAATAAGTTGTTTGTCCAAAGCAACGCTTTTTTCCCTACATCACCGTGATTTAATGAGTTAAACAATTGCTACGTCTATTGATTTGAATGGCCAGTTTTTTCTGATGTCATCAATTCTTGACAAAATCCTGTTTTTGTTTATTGTTATTTTTGCATGTGAATACAGTGATTCGGAATCGATTTCCAGTCAGTGATTTGCTAAATATTCCCGTAACAATGTTTTAACTTTTCACATGAAATTCAACATTTTTTTTCTGTCTTGTTCCTGCTCTACTGGTACATTGGACCTATTTCCTTTTAAAATAGACTATCCACTTTGTGGAAAACATTTTCAACTGTTATATGTCCATCTAATATTCGATAAAACAGAAAGTTCTTGTGCATTGTTTTTATACAAATAATTAACTCAAGCAAAAGTCGAGTCGCATTAATAATGGCAGTCTGTTCACCCAAATGAATAACAAATTTGATACCTCCAAAAACCTTTTCAATAAATTCTACAATTTAGTTATATGTAAAAAAAATTGCTCATGCTATTTTGAAGATTTCTGTAATCTTTGAAAATTAAAGAGACGTCTAATACCAATGTGTCTTTTTAATTTAGAGGGTGTTCTTGCTTTTATTCACTAAATATTTCTCACAAATTAAGCAAAGTGGACAATGCCCTTCACAGCTAAGAGTAAAAGCTTTCTAAATCCATTTTGAAATTGCATGGTATCTCTTCTATTTATGAAAAACATTTTGCTTTCTATAGCTTCACTCATTTTCCAATTCCCGTTAATGCATACGCTTTCTGTAAGAATTATTACTTCGCTATTAAGGTGACATGCAGGCAGAATCGTTGGCACGTCGGTCAAAGTGTTTAGTAGCATTTCTTCTGGCTCTTTACGCTCTGAGTTCAAATTCCACCGAGACCGACTTTGCTTTTCATCCTTCCGAGGTTGGTAAAATAAGTATTAGTTGAGCACCGAGTTCTTTGTAATCGACTTAGCTTCTCCCCTAAAACTGTGGACCTTGTGCCAGAATTTGCAACCACTATTACTTCAGCATCGTTTTCACATATTTAACCATTTATCAATGGCAGAGCATTTTCAATTATATATAATAAAAAAATTGTAACTAATATTTTGAAATTAACTGTAAAGAAAACTTAAAACAATAATTGACATAAGCCAATCAACACAAATTTTTATATATATGAGTGTTTAGATTGTGTAATGAATTCAAAATTAACTACTTATGACCTTGTTTATATATTCATTAAATGAGCTTTATGTAATATATAGAGTAAAGATCTCCTTCGGTCATGAATAACCATGGAATTGCACCTAGAAAGTTACCCTCAGAAGCTCACGTCCGGGCAAGATTGTTTATGGAAGACCAGCAGTTGCCCATGAATACCAGCACCCTTTCCACGCCACCGATGCTATCCAAGGGAAAGACAAAGGCTGATACAGCTCCGCACAAGCGATGTCGCAACTCATTTCTACAGCTGAGGGAACTGGAGGAATATGAAATAAAGTGCCTTGTTCAAGAACACAACACACAGCCCGGTCCAGGAATCGAACTCAATGCTCTGCAAAATGGAAAAGAGTTGCATCACAGTTGATCGTATGAAAGACTTATATGCTTTCGAAATGTATTCATCACAAGTATCCAGTTATTGTGAAACAACTCACTGCCTATCATTCACCCAAAGTAGTGAATGAATAATAGTCTTAAAGTCAACATTTCTATTTTTGCGACCACATCTATACCCTCTAGTTAACTCAGTTCTTGACCAAATTCAATGCTAATTCATTCTTGACTAAGTTCATTGAAAACAATCAGTATTCTGTTACATTTTCAGATATGAGAATAGAAAATTGGTTGTGTGGGGGAAAGAAGTAACGATAAAATATGTGTTCAAAAATGGCAGAAGAACTCATAGATGTAACTTCTACGCAATATAATTTCTTTACTTCCGCATTATTTTTAAAAAATCACGCTTAAATAAAAGATCTCAATGAATGTAATCTAATTCTGTAAACTTCGTCACAATTAGTGTACTGGAAAAAGGTTTATAGTGATCAAATTCCAATAAAAGTAAGGCCCATCTTCGTCTTTTCTGTCCTACACTGAATTCATTTATATTTATTATATTTATTGTTTACAAATTTTTATCACATAATTCGATGGTACGTCTGACGTAGAGGGTCACAAATTCAACTCCTTTGGGGACAAACATTTTCAATGTATTTTATCGATGATTTATCATATACTATAATAATACTCGTATTTTTCTCCATCACAGCATATGAATGAGAAAGGAAGGGGTGATAGATGAATAAGGAAGGAAGCGGTGATGGCAAACTGGTGGTAGGAGCGTTTCAACTGTGTGAGTATGTGTATGTATGTAATAGGGAGGTGTGTGGGTGTGCATTGGAAGTGGGATGGTGAACATTCAACGCTAAAAAGAGAAAGCAAACAACGTTTCAACTCTGTGTGTATGTGTGTGCGTGTAAAAGGGAAGTATGTGAATGTATGTGTGAACCAGCGTTCTTTCAGTAACAAACCATGATGATGTCACATCTCAAAAGACAACCACTAGATAGCATTGACAAGTGTATCAATTTTTGATTTACCATCCATATTTATATATAAAATACTACAAATAACCGTCATTTTTGACGGCACGGGGCCAGCTGGTTCAGGTATAAACCAAAGGTAACTAAACTATTGGTAATAACCGTGACTAAACCTTGCGATATCAGTGTCTGAAAAGATTCTGATATTTTATAAATATATATCGTGGTGGCGAGGTTTGACTGGCATGTGGTGGCCGGATGCCTGCCCCTGATGATTTCCAATAGAATGAAATCACTTGAAATAGGTGTTCCGGCACACGTGACACACGATTTTTATCTGCTACGATCTATGTATGCGCTCTCAAGCAACAAGCGCCTATATGAGAGGATGTCTCAAGGCTAATAACGCAGCATTTGGTTTTCTAAGACATCCACGTTAAGTTCGATATAAAGACTGCTTTTTGATACTAATACTGCTTCTATTGCTAATACTTCAATTTTGATTAGTCTGCTGATTATCTACGACATCAGTATCTGAAAAGATGCTGATATTTTATATATCGTAGCAGCGAGATTTGACTGGCACGCAGCGACAGGACACTTCCCACTGACGATTTCCAGTAGAATAAAATCGCGTGATATGGGAGTTCCGGCGATCGATATATGTGCTTTTATGCACCAATCATCTATATGACAATATCTCTCTAGGTTAATACACAGCATTCAGTGTTCAAACAGAAAATTCACGTTAAATTGGATACAATATTGTGTGTGTGCGTGTGGGTTATGGTGGACTCTCGTCGCACACGACAAATGAAATTTCTGCAATCTCTTGCTGAACAATCTGCACAGCTTAATTATTTATAAAGAGCAAAAGGTAATCCAAATCTATGAAAAGTCTCCTAACACAAGCCCAGGTACGCTCGACAACAACACTGAAGCCGTCAGTAAAAAAGTGCAGAAGACCTAACTGTGGTATATGCATCAACCTAATTGAGGGATCGGAGTTCTCTTTCAGATAGAGTCAATGTTTTACAGTGAAAAACAACTTCACGTGAGCTTCGGAGAACCGAATATAAGTATTAACTTGCTCTGGGTGTCGAAAGCCAAACCAAAAACATAGGCAAAACCAAAAACAGTCTATGTCAAAGGATGGCTGTACATAGATCCCAGATCAAAATTCGGGAATACAGAAAAATAGCATTCAGTGAACACATCGTCATTTGATCCACTAACAAACAACCCAGCTTCAGAAATTTTCCCCTCTATAAATTTAGGAACTATGCAACCTATAGTCAGCGCATTAGTAAAGAGTCATATTTTATCACAAAATATAAACCCTTTTTGAATGCGTCCACCACAAATGACACCACTACAAGGGCTTAGAAAAATACCCACGCAAATATTAAAAGTGATATATTCAGAACAGTCACTACCCATGAATTTATTCAGTACAATTCCAATCACTACTATTACAACTACAACAGGTCACTTTTAGGTCACTTGACCATTTAAGAGGA
>NC_043002.1:46585527-46603027 GCF_006345805.1 Octopus sinensis | reverse complement strand
CAAGGTTGACTTCGACGGGATTTGAAAACAAAACGTAAAGATCCGGAAGAAATGCTGCTGAGCATTTTTATCCGATGCGCTAAGTATTCTACCGACTCATTGTGGAGAAAAAAGAAGCACGGAAATGTTACATCATAGATGTTGCTATCCCAAGCGAACGCAGTATAGCAAGCAAGAAGCACGAGAAAATTGATCGATATTCCGAAGAATACGATGGAGTAAAGTTGTGCCAATATTAGTTTAGATTAAGGCGACGAGCTGACAGAATCGTTACTGCACCAGATAAAATGCTTAGTGGCATTTCTTCCGACTTTACGTTCTGAGTTCAACCACCACCAGGGTCGATTTTGACTTTCATCCTTTCAGAGTCAATAAAATAAGTGCCTGTTGAACAATTGACTTACTCCTCCCCGAAATTGATGGCCTTCTGCTAAAATTTGAAACCAATATTGATTTAGAATCGTTGGTTCTATTCCTAACAAGTCTGTTTGCAACACCAATCATCGAGTTGAATATAACTCCTGCAACTACTATATTGTAAAGCCTTTCAAAAGTCAGCATTGCTTGGAACTGCCAACATTCTGCCGAAGGTACTCATTACCTATGTCCACATACCTTGATACAGACTACTCAAAACTTACCCAGTCAACACCTGAAGTATGGTGCTGCTGCTGTTGCTGTTGAACGGTCCGAAACATGGTCCTTTGCTAGTCGTAAGACCCGCAGAAGAGAAAGCAGGCCAACCCCCGACACCGAGAGCATCGACGGATGGATGAATGCGCATCCAGGCTCAGCGATTGTGTAGGAAGTCGGGGACAAGAAACAAGAAGAAAAAGAGAGGGAAAGTTGGGGCGAAAGAGTACAACAGAGGTCGCCACCACCCCCTGCCGGGGCCTCGTGTTTTCGCTCAATAAACACACACAACGCTCTGGAAATCGAAACCGCGAGTCCGCTGCCCTAACCACTGGGCCTTTGCGCCTCCACTGCTGCTGCTGCTGCCGCCGAGGATGTTGATGGTGACAATGATGACATCAATAACAATAATAATAACAAAGCTAATAATACTGGGAGACAGATGGGGTAATGTAGTTTTAGATGCATTAAGTCTGAAAATAAGCACCAGACAAACAAGATTGGAATACCTTTAATCATAGGTTTGGTCGACCAAGTTTGAAATTGGGCTAAGCAAGAACAACTACAAGAACACCACCACCACCACCAACAACAACAACAACAACAACACTATAAACAACAACATCAATAACAACCGTAAAAACAACGGCAGCAATAATAATGAAAAAGTGTAAAATAATTTTTTGTCATTTTATGAAACAATAACTTCAGTCAAATGCCAAATTTTGTATATTTCAGATGTACCTCCAATAAAATATTTACAGAGAAGGAGGATTTAATATTCTGTTCGTTGTCGTTAATTATCATTAGCCGTAATAATTAATATCACAGGGATTTTGCCACACCCATGTGACCTGTTCATTGATCGTAACGGAGATACAGTTGAGATCAATGAATAGCTCATGTGGTGTGACAAAAGATTGTAATACTAATGATAATCTGAATATTTAAGAAGTGAAAGATAAATTTTAAAAATCGTGTTTATTAATTCGGAAAATTGACCTGTAAACAAACATGACTCTACCAAAATGCAATAAAATGTATTTAGTTAGGGTTTATATTTGATTTTTTTTTGTTTTGTTTTTAATGATTCATCTAAATTTTAAGACGAGAAAGAATTACTATTAATTAAATAATTAAATAACATTAAAAAAAAATAACTTCAGAACAAAAAAAAATGCAAATATTTAATTACAGAATGAAATAAATATTTAAATTTTAGATTATTTTAAACAAACAATAAAGAATTTGAATATTCTGCACATTGAATAAGATTCACAATGTTGAAGTATTAGAGTGGCTAAGGTTATTCACAGTATATCTTTTATGTTTTACGAGGTACAGGCGGCGAGCTGGCAGAAACGTTAGCACTCCGGGCGAAATGCTTAGCGGTATTTCGTCTGGCGCTACGTTCTGAGTTCAAATTCCGCCGAGGCCGACTTTGCTTTTCATCCTTTCGGGGTCGATAAATTAAGTACCAGTTACGCACTGGGGGTCGATGTAATCGACTTAATACCTATGTCTGTCCTTGTTTGTCCCCTCTATGTTTAACCCCTTGTGGATAATAAAGAAATAAGTATATCTTTTATGTTTTACGAGGTACAGGCGGCGAGCTGGCAGAAACGTTAGCACGCCGGACGAAATGCTTAGCGGTATTTCGTCTGCCGTTACGTTCTGAGTTCAAGTTCCGCCTAGGTCGACTTTGCCTTTCATCCTTTCGGGATCGATTAAATAAGTACTAGTTACGCACTGGGGTCGATATAATCGACTTAATCCGTTTGTCTGTACTTGTTTGTCCTCTCTGTGTTTAGCCCCTTGTGGGTAATAAAGAAAGAGGTACATTCCAGAAGTTTTGAAACCTTTCTAAGAGACGCAGTCATAACTGTCCAACATTATTGTAATTTTATACATCTAATAGGCTGATCTGCCAACTTTTGTTATTACACATTGAAGAAGACGGCTGTAACAGCACCCTACTAAATATTGCTTGTCACATCTGACTAGTTTTCAGATTGCAGTTGGGACGTGAACACAATTTAGAATCTGGCTATGCAATAAAGTTTTCTGTTAAACTGGACAAAAACACAGCAGAGCCATATGAAATGCTCCAGACTGTTTATAGATTAACTTGTATGAGCTGAGCATCTGTTTTTTGCTGGCACAAAAGGCAAGGCAAAGCAAGTCCGCCGGGAATCTCATGACGATCCTTTTTTTTTTCGGCAGTAAGAGTATAATCTACATCCACTGGGTCAAACGATCAACAAAAAGTACTTTTTGGAGGCTTTGAAGAGGTTCAGGAAGAGATTTCATCGCAAAAGGTCAGAACTCACGCACTCAAAGTCGCTGGTACTTGCAACAAAACAATGCACCAGTCTACAATTTCATCCTAGCGACCAACTACTCGACAGAGATACGCATCAAAACTGCTCCTCGTCCTCCCTACAACTCAGACCTTGCTTCTTTTAATTTTTGGTTGTTCCCCAAAGGAGAACCTGAGTGGCAGCCATATTGAAGACATTGAGATGAAGGAGGCTGTGACAAGGGTCCTGGGTACAAGTCATTAGACTACAGACGTGCTGAGGCGTCCCTTGAATAGTTTTAATCTAACGAATTGCTCCCAGTACTTATTTTGTTTAGATCTCCTACTTATTTTATCAATTTCTTTTGCTGAACCGCCAATACTGATTGTCAAGCAGTAGGCATAACAAGCACAAACACACACACACACACGCACGCGCACGCACACACACACACACATACACACACACACACATGACGGGCCTCCACAGAGTTTCTCTTCCACCTACCATATTCACTCACAAGACATTGGTTGGCTTGGGTCTATGGTAGATGACACATGTCCACGATATTGCGCAGTACGACTGAACCCGAAATAGTTTGGTTTCAAAGCAACCTAACTACGCAGCCAACACAGAAGGACATAAATATTTCAAATTAACAAATCAATTATGCATCATGTAATAAGATACATGTTAATTTACTTTTAGTTAGTTTTAGGTGTTATATCGTCTTTTGTGAAAAAGAAAATATCATGGCTTCCTTTTTGATATGGAGCGCTAATGGTTCACATGTGCAGCATTGGTTTTAAACACTAGAACCACAGGTGATTACCGTAAATCCTCGAGTATAGTCCGCCCTTGAGTATAATACGCAGGGTTTTTTTTAGGGGGCTGTACCTCTGAAAAACCTAAACTTTGTCTATTATACGCACCCCTTCTCTAACTTGAGCCAGGAGGTCTATATAACGTCCTTGGTTTGTAAAAATGTATACAGTAACGTCCTTTATTATTATTGTATATATAACATAATGCAAACGTGTAGCTTTTTTGTGCATTTTGTTTGCAGAAAATAAAGAAATAACAGTAATAACGTTTAATAAATGTTGCTTACTGCAAGTTATGGATGATTCTTTTATGACTTAATTGCTTTCAGGCTTAGCTTAAGGTATTTTCGCGCCCGACATCACAAAACGCGTCTGAATAAAAATTGCCGGACAGCAAATAGAGACTCGGACATTGCTTAGAAAATAATTTTCATTTTTAACCTCGTATATAGTACGCTCTAGGGATTTTGACCGTTAAATTTGGGGGAAAACATGCGGATTATACTCGAGGATTTGCAGTATGTTGACGGTTGGTATCTTACTTTCAACTTCGATATACATTTGGTCCTTAATGGACAACGTCTAGTGGTAAGTTATTGTTTTTGTTGTTTAGCATCAGGTTCTCCGATCGAGTTGACTTATGATAATAGGCGTACCAACCTGTATTTTACAGAGACACAGAAACCACGTTGTTCAATGTATTCGCCTATATTTAAGAGTATGGTACAATTTGAGAGAACTTGGTTGCAGTTTCTAGTAGATCGAGCAGCCGCTTAGAAGCTTTTTGTTCATAGGCTGAACGTAGCTCAATGTAGTGAAGTGATAAAGATCATATCTCATCTGCGCTTAACGTGACGGGAAACTGGAAATGAATACCATGAAAAAACATTAGCAGCTATTGTTAATCTACTTTGCTTGTATCCGCTTTTGATCACCACCAGAATCTATGGGTGAAGAGACTTGGTAAAAACTGGAAGAGAAAAAAAAACAGATCTGTACGTCTCGCTTAGTCATGCCTTGCGTTTTACTGGGGAAACACAACCACCGCTACTACCACAACAACTCACAACGACGACGACAGCCTGTCTGTATGTCTATGTCAAGTACTAATTATATTTCGGGGAAAAAAAGCCCCGGATCATTTCGATTTGAACGGCAGTTTTTTCTAGCGGTGTCATATGAAATTGTCACCCATAATTATGACCCTAGTATCGATCTATTGCATTTCAATCTGTTTTACGGTTAGTGTTAGTTAGGGTTAGGGTTAGGGTGGGGGGAAGGGTATCTCTTTTTCTTCAGAAATGTAAATAAACCCAACCTGTTTCTTAAACGAGGGGACATATTCATACGGCACAGAAAGCTTTTCACCTCAATAGACTTCATTGATTGGTTGAAATTGCAGAAATTGAAGAAAAAACAACAAATATCTTACAAACTATAGAATTTTCTCAATAAAGCCAAGATAAAAACATGTTTTATAAACATTCTACCAGTATACGAAGTTTAAAAGTGCTTAGTTACGTGGAATTTATTTTAAAAAACTGCCGTTCAAACCGAAAAGATCAAAAAAAAACCCTCGTTTGCATCCAGTAACATGCACTGAAGTTAGGACAGAGAATTGCTCGTCGAGATTTTATAGTTAAAACTGTAACTTCTCTTTTGAGATAAAGGTACTTGTACATGACCGTCAGACGTTACTAGAAATAGCAGTCAAGAGGGGAGAACATAACGGAGAGTGTAGGATTTGTATTCCTAAATATATAAAAAGACGGGGAGTTTATCACAGCTGCAACGTCTTCGAGCAATGGCCTGCTCGGAACTGGTAAAAACAGGACTAAATAACATCAACAACAGCAACAGCAACAAGGGCAAGAGCAATAACTACAACAAGTACTTTTCCACGTCTCAACCACTATCTTTCTTTACCTCTTCCTCTCTCTCTCTCTCTCTCTCCCTCTCTCATTTCCATTTCTCTCTCTCTCTCTCTCTCTTCCTTTCTCCTCCCCTCCCTCTCCCTGCCTCCTTCTCTTTCCCTCTCTTACTCCCTTTCTCTCTTCCTCTTTCTCCTCCTCTCTCTTACTCTCCCCAGTCCTTCCCCTTTCTCTCTCCCTCTTTCTTTCCTTTTTTCTCTGTTCTCCCCGTCACACCCTCTCTCGTCCTCCTTATTTCTCCCTTCTATCTCTCTGTGTCGCCCTTATCTCCTCTCCCTCTCTCTCTCCCTCTCTCTCTCCCTCTCTCTCTCCCACTCTCCATTTCCTCTTCCTCTCCACTTCCTTATCCTTTATATCTCCCCAACTTCCCTATCTCCTCCTCTCTGTCCCCATCTCTCCTATCTCTTCCTTATCTCTCTCCCCTCACTTCCCCTTATCCTCTATATCACTCTCTCTCTCTCCCTCTCTCTCTCCCACTCTCCATTTCCTCTTCCTCTCCACTTCCTTATCCTTTATATCTCCCCAACTTCCCTATCTCCTCCTCTCTGTCCCCATCTCTCCCTATCTCTTCCTTATCTCTCTCCCCTCACTTCCCCTTATCCTCTATATCACTCTCTCTCTCTCCCTCTCTCTCTCTCTCCCTCTCTCTCTCTCTCTCTCTCTCTCTCTCTCTCTCTCTCTCTCTCTCTCTCTCTCTCTTCCCTACTTATTATTTCATTCTATCCCTTAACTATCACACATAGACTGAAACTTCCAGGATATATGATATTAGGAAAGACAAAATTTATAAAAATACAATTGAAGCTTACATGCACATATGCAGGCAGGCATGTTGCACAAACATTCTCCAGGTTGTGTGTATATATGCATAGTGCGAGTGCATAGTTGTGTTAATAAGTGCGTGTGGGGGGGTCTGTGTGTGGGGGGTGCGCACGCGCGTGTGCCCGCGCCGAACAAACCGAGCGTGAAACTAGTTTATGAGTCATATACTACAGGAAATTTAAAACGTTAGGCGAAGGTGTAGACGGACGTGTGAGCATGTTGGTTCTTCCGCTCTGCATCCCTCTATCTATCTATCCATATATCTATCTATCTATCTATCTATCTATCTATCTGTCTATCTGTCTATCTATCTATCTATCTATCTATCTACATATCTATCTACCTATCTATCTGTCTACCTATCTATTTACCTACCTACCTATCTATCTACCTATCTGTCTGTCTATTTATCTTCCGCTTTTTGCACACAAGCACATACATATACGCGCGTGTGTGTTTGATTGCGAACGCTTCATGTGTGACCATTGTCCAAGAAAGATAGACGACATAAAACTGTAGTGATATCAATATCGCGAATCTTGAGAAAGATTTGTGTTCTAAAATAGTTGACTGCATCTGGTTACCACTGACAGCAAGATTAATTCAATGATGATGAGATTGATAGCTATCTGGTGGGTGGGAGAGGAAGAAAAATATGGGATGTAAATTATAACAATAAAGATTTCTCTTATTTGCCACAAGGGCATCAGATGAGGGAGCCCAGTTCAAGAACAGTTTACAATATATGTTGAGGTTTCTATGAAAATGATAAGGGGAAGAAAGGGAGAGGAGGGAACATGAGAAAAGGCATACAACAATAACAGTAGTAAGGATTTCAAATTTTGGGACAAGGCCAACAAGTTTGGAAGAGGAGGTAAGTCCAGTGCACAACTAGTATTCATTCTATGAACCCCGAAAAGATAAAAGACAAAGTTGACTCTGGCGGCATTTGAACTCAGAATGCAAAGTCTGAAGAAATGCCAGTAAGGATTTCGTCCGGCGTGGTAAGGTGTCTGCCAGTTCGCCGCCTAAACAATAACAATAGTTTCAAATTTTGCAACAAGGGCAGCCATTTTGGGGTAGGGAATGTGTCGATTACATCGACCCCAATGCTCAACAGCTACTTAATTTATCGACCCCGAAAGGATAACAGGCAAAGTTGACCTCGGCGGAATTTGAACTTAGAACGTAGCGACGGGCGAAATACCGGTAAGCATTGCGGCGTGCTAACGATTCGACCAGCTCGTCGCCTTATAAATAATGGTTTCAAATTTTGGCACAAGGGCAGCAATTTTCGGGGAGGAAATGATTCGATTACATCGACCCCAGTGTTCAACTGGTACTTATTTTATCAACCCCGAATGGATGAAAGGTAAAGTCGACCTCGGCGGAATTTGAACTTAAAACGTAGTGACGGGTGAAATACCGCTAAATATTTCGTCCGGCGTGCTAACGATTCTTATTTCGTTATTGCCTACAAGGGGCTAAACATAGAGGAGACAAACAAGGACAGACAAAGGGATTAATTCGATTATATCGACCCCACTACGTAACTGGTACTTATTTAATCGAGCCCGAAGGGATGAAAAGTAAAGTCAACCTCGGCAGAACGTAGCGGCAGACGAAATACTGCTAAGCATTTCACCCGGCTTGCTAATGATTCTGCCAGCTCACAGAATGCGTTTAGTTTAGAAACAATTCACGTCTTCAGGACATGCTTCTTTGGGTTAACTGTAATATTTTTCTGCTAGCTTTATTAATTTCCTTTCCTTCGATTGTCCTCTATATTCCTGTCCCAATAGCTTCTCAGTAATCAACATATGGTGGAGGCGAAATGGCCCAGTGGTTAGGGCAGCGGACTCGCGGTCGGAAGATCGCAGTTTCGATTCCCAGACCGGGCGTTGTGTGTGTTTATTGAGCGAAAACACCTAAAAGCTCCACGAGGCACCGGCAGGGGGTGGGGGTGGCGACACCTGTTGTACTCTTTCGCCCCAACTTTCTCTCACTCTTTCTTCCTGTTTCTTGAGTAACGCTGCGATGGACTGGCGTCCCGTCCAGCTGGGGGGGGGGGACACATACGCCACAGAAACCGGGAAACCGGGCCCGTGATCCTGGCTAGGCTTGTAAAGGGTGCATAAATAAATAATAAATCAACATATGACAACAATAACACTTGCGTCACTAATGCATCATTATGTCTATAAGATCGTGGTTCGATATTTGAAAAATGGCGAATTTTAATTCTTCATTCCCACTTCTTTCGTCGTTATCATTGACGTTCCTTAGAAATTGCTGGCCTTGTGCCAAAATATGAAACCATTATCGTTACTATTATTGTTAGCAATCTTTCTTATCGCACCAGTCTTTAAATAAACTCTTTCTTGTGCCAGAAACACCAACTACGCTATTTTTTTTTTTTTTTTTTTTCGTATTTGCATTTATAAATTTTAAAGCTTTGGCGTTTTGCTTGTGCAGGTGTTTTTCTTCGTTGCTGAAGTGTGTTTGGTGACATTTTGTTTTGAGTGTCGGCTAGCGAAGATCATATTTTCGAAATATCCCCCCCCCCTTCCCTGTAAATACGACAGAAGAAAAAAGATCTTAGTAATGTTTGATCTAGAAAACAACAAAACAGCAAATATTTTGATGGAACGTGAATTGGAATACCAGTAGCAATAGTAAGGCCACAATTTTCAATTGTATTAAATATCAAAATAAAAAATGAATAAATAAACTCTCTTATCTTCCTGAATAATAATTTTGAACAAATAAGACAACACAAATAGTAATTCAATTTTTGAAAAGCTCAACGAAATTTGATCCATAAAACAGAGTACAAATAAATAAGTATTACCAAGGAAAGAAACACTAACAACAACAGCAGTAGAAGCAGCGGTAACAACAACGATATCAATGGTTTAGAATTTCGGCAAAAGACTAGCAACTTTGAAGTGAAGGATTTATTCGATAGCATCAACTCCAATATTTTTATCGACCCTTGAAAGAATGCAAGTCAAAGCTGACCCCGGCGGGATTTCAATTCAGAACAGGAACAATGCGGCGCAACATTTTTTTTACCAACACCTTAACGATTCTGCCAGCTCACCACCTAAATAAAAATAAACATCCTTTCTACTATAGGCACAAGGCCTGAAATTTTGGGGGAGGAGCATGTCGATTTCATCGACTCCGGTGCATAACTGGTACATATGTCATCAACCTCGAAAGGATGAAAGGCAAAGTTGACCTCGGCGGAATTTGAACTTAGAACATAAGGACGGATGAAATGCCGCTAAGCATTTTGCCCGGCGTGCTAACGATTCTGCCAGCCTACCGCCTTCTTAATAATAATAATAATAATAATAATAATAATAATAATAATAATAATAATAATAATAATAATAATAACAAGAGTACCCAGAGAGCGCAAACCTTCGCCAAGGCAAAACCAATATCCTCGTGAAATGAGAATAT
This sequence comes from Octopus sinensis, assembly GCF_006345805.1. Lineage (NCBI taxonomy): Eukaryota > Metazoa > Mollusca > Cephalopoda > Octopoda > Octopodidae > Octopus > Octopus sinensis. The sequence goes on along the minus strand of NC_043002.1, from coordinate 46,593,046 downwards.
CTTAAATAAACTCGACTGCTCTCACAAACAAGAATACTAAAAATGAACCCGACCGCTCTGAAAAATTAAGTAAAAAAAGAAAACAGGAAAAATAATCCAGATTTCTTGTCTTGTACCGGATCGATCCCACAAGAGTAAACAAGAGAGACAGAGACAGGCAGAAACAAGGAAAATGCCACTTATATTTGAACACTATACAAATATTCTTTTAAAAAAACTTTTCTTTTAATTTTTCTAAATTTAATTATTTAATTGTTACAGTTGAAAAAGTCTCAATGACTGAAACCGGTACTGAAATGTTCTTTATAAAATTATTTTAGCATTTTCTATCCAGACTTGTTTTTTCATATATATATATATAAATATATATATATATATATATATATATATATATATATATATATATATATCAACACATAGAAAACCAACAACGAATATTTCTTTAAAATACCCCATTTTAGCGAGAGGATAACTACATCCATCCGAAGAGCCATAAGAAGAGAAGGGTTAGACATACAACTAGCCCACTCCGGCCCCTCTCTCAGAGGACACCTCACTGAGAAACGAACAATGGACAACAATCAATATACACTAACAAACTGTCCCATCCGTGACACAGATTTATGCCAACGGGTAAATGTTGTGTATAGAATACAATGTAACAAATGCTCTATGTGGGTAGCACAACAAGACCGTTACACGTCCGCATCAAAGAACATCTGAACACGAGAGCCCCCTCCTTCAGAAAACATTTAGAGAGATGCCGGAACACCGACAAAAGCATAACAGTCACAATAGAGGCCAATGAAAGAAATTTGGGTAATTTAAGAATTAAAGGGTCCCAAATTAACAACAGGCTGGAGGTTGGTAATCAATGCATTATTTAGATACATCTGGATGCGTTCATTTTTGATAATATGCTCATCTGTAGTTTATAACAGAAAAAAAGAAGAGAAGAGAAAAAAGAAGGGAAAAAAGGAAGCTGCACGTATAATACGTAAGTTAGAAGAAGCGCTACGGATGTACCAGCACACACGAGATTGGGACATGGCCGACCTCACACACTTCTCATGAGGAATTCCGGAAGGAGCATCATGAGATCACTGCTGAGACGCTTCCAAAAAATAAAAAAGAAAAGCCGTTAGAAAACCGATTATAGCAGCGACTCCATCTAAGAATATCTGAAGAAGGAATATTATTCCGAAATATCATATCACATTATGGATGACTAAATTACAACAGGTATATTGTCCATTGTCTGTATTATAGTGCATTGTATCATTCAAAGCTTTTTATTCTTTATCAACACAATCATTAATGGAAAGAAAGTTGTGAATCCCCGTTCCTTAAATTTCCCTCAAGATAACTTACGAACTCGTGTTTCTCTGTTAAATTTTATAAGTCACTTTCCCTACAATATTAATAACGTGTTCAAATGTAGTCAGTTCTACATTGTTCTCAGTAGAATTAAAAGTCCATCAGACGTACTGCTTGTCGAAGTCAACTTACTATACCAAGAGGATCTCACAGGCATCTCATTATGAAAATGTTAAGTTCTCAAGAAATATTGTTTACACAGACATTATTTGATTGTCAGAATTGGCTTATGGTTTATTGTATATAATATGTTTAAAAATAAAACTATTAAAAACCAATGTTTATTTTAAGCTATTAAACCAAAATTCAACACTCGGGAAAATATCCAACCTAACTTCTTTATTACTCTCCGTCTCCCCACTTTTTCCACTATTCATATGGATACATTCGCAAATATATCTCCACCCACTCTGCATCGGATCTTTCCGGCGTGAAAATATCTTTTGAGGAGGAGGGACAGACAAGCAAATAAAAAAATATTTTTAATTAGCTGCACTCGCTCTGAACGAGCCAAAATCACGAAAGTATCACCGAAACCACACCTACATCACAGGCAAATCCACAACTCCACCACCATCACCCTTAACTACAACAACAAGAATAATAACACTCACCCCAACAAAAAGAAAAACAGACAAGAATAGTATCAGCAAATTAACACACAAAAGCAACGACATCAGCAAAACACATTCACTCCAAACTTTGTGTTGAGAAGGAGCACAAATTTAAAATAAAACTGATGTCCTTCGTCGAAGAAAGGAAAACATTGAAACAGAGGGAGAGGTCCTTCAGAGTGCAAAAAATTTTTTTAATTAATAAAACTCAAAATCCCATGGAAAAACCGAACCATCAAGTCTCTGGGATGACCAAATAGGTGAGTAACCCGTTTCCTTTTCTTCTCTTTCTCTTTCTATCAGCATAGCAGCTCTGAGAGTAAGGTGTAAAAACGCACGTGGCCTGGGGTCACTCGGAAAGCAGAGTCTCCTGCTCGATTATCTCAGGTCATTAAGTTTAAATGTGGTAGCCATCAATGGTACTATATCACATGTGAGATAGTACCAATTCTTGACACTTTTGAGATCTTTGCATCTCTTACTCGGTCCAAAATGGAGAACGTTGTGGCAGTGGTGTTTCGGAAAGTCTTGGACTTCAAGGTATGGTCGGTCTTTCAGGACCCGGACGGTACGTTGGTAGTCCTGGAAGCGAACAATAACGAAAATAGTACCTTTATATGAGACACCGTGTATGACTCGACGGGGGCGAAGTGGGCGAATTTCTTTGGGTGTCTGGGAACATCCTATACTTTAGTGCTAGTTGGCGATTGGAATACCATCTTGGGGGCGTGTTTAGACTGAATGGAGATAAAATCAATTAGGTTTAGTAAGGATATAGTGATAGAGAATTCTAAAGTTGAGATAAAACTAATTAGTAACCGACAAGAGGCGTTTAGGAAAGCATAGCGATTGACGTACTGACAAGATTGGCCCTTGACTAATTCTTCAATGCTAAGCAAGAAGATTGCGTTGTCAGAACTAGGTTGCGAGCTCTAAGGTATGAAAGAACGAAAGCTGTTCGATGGGCTTGGGTGGCAGAGATGTGACGTGGCAACAAAGCCACAATTCGGTCTTCGAGGGATTGGGAGAGATGTGTGCTACTCGATTCTAAGTAGGTGTATGCGGATCTTCAATGTCACTTCGCGAAACTATTTGAGGTAGATGGTGGACTGGAGACGGGAGTGGATACTACCGCTTACCGGTAGCCTGCCATAGGCGACGCGTAGTTCTGCGAAAGGCCCATAACAGCTGACGAAATACAGGAAACAAAGGCTAGCTGCACGAGAAAGAAGTCTCCAGGGCTAGATGACTCTACCAACTATATAATCATGCGCCAAACTTGCTCGGGAGCCTTTTGGCAGTTACCTGTTGTAACAGGCATCAGAACGAGAGTGTTTTCAATCCTGCAAAAAGAAATGTAGTACTACTGAGAAAGGATCCAAAAGAAAGGCAAAATTTTAACAATTTCAGACCCGTAATTCTGCTAAAAGCAATATTGAATATTTGGGCCAAGGTATTAGCAAAGAGATTGGCGCTTGTCGTCGATACTCTATTAGGTGAAACAGACATGAACCGTATCAAACAGATCTAACTATAACAACATCTACCTCAACCGATCATAGCAAAGAACCTGGCATGGATGGGACCTTGATCAATTTAGATCAGTCGAAAGCTTTCGAAAGGGTCAATTATCAATTCTTAGCAGCTGTCCTCAGAAGCTGGATCGCTACAATGTTCAGCGACATTTGCTCGATGGTCAGAGTAATTGGCTACTTGTCAGAATCATCTAGTATCATGCGTTCGGTCTGTTAAGTGTTCCCCCTCGATTTCCTTCTGTATGTGCTGACCCTAGAAGCACTGCAGCAGAATTTGTAGGCTTCGAAGGATATCCCGCAAAAACAAGGATGTGGAAGATCCGTGTTTGTTCGCATTATTATTATTATTATTGAGTGAGAGAGCAGTGCATGCCATCAAAGTGACACTGGGGTAAAATATACGAAGCCCAATATACCCATCATGACTACCCGTCTGATAAGGGTACACCAGGCACATGCATCACAACCATATGTGCGCGACATGGTAATCTCATATCAAGATAAACAGTACATGACCTTGCAGGTGGGGCCCAGTTAGAATTTTCTTCTGGTCGAGTAGCCCATCCCGCTCAAAAGGTCCCTGAATAAGGGTTGTTTAAGGATGTTGAACAAAACACCCATGTTTCCAGAGGTGAATTATTCAAACCCCAAAGAATCCCTCTCAACACATGGCTATGATGCTCCCCCACTACTTCTGCCCATGATCAGAGATGCAAATATCGTCAGCCACTAAGGGACATGGTCAAATTGTTACGGTCAAACAACTGACAAGCAAATCTGTGGTATTGAGCAGAATATTTGCTGTAGCCCATTATTATTATTATTAATATTGTTATTATTATTATTATTATTATTATTATTATTATTATTATTATTATTAATATTATTATTATTATTATTATTAATATTATTATTATTATTATTATATTATTATTATTATTATTATTATACTGAGACAGTTGACCACATCATCTCTGGCTGTTCAGTCCTTGCGAAACCTACATATATGTACACAGACATGACAGAGTAAGTAACTATGTGATATATACTGGACAATATGCCAACATTGCAACATAAAAACTGACCAGAAATGGTGCAAACATGAGCTAAACAAGGTACATGACAACGACCAGACCACAATCATCTGAGATATGCCTGTTCAAACTGACAAAGAAATAAAAGGTAATCGCCCAGACATGATAATCAAAGACTGGAAGAAAAAAACACCTGTTTACAGATAGACATTGCTGTCCCTTCTCAACAAAATATTGCCCAAAAAGAATTGGAGAAATTGTCAAAGTACAAAAACATCGAAATTGAAGTACTCAAGATGTGGAACCTGAAGGTGAAAACAATACCAGTAATAAGCAGAACATTGGGAATGATAAAAAAAAACATATGAACACAAACGTAGAAACTATATCTGGATCCTCAACATTACATACTATCCAAAGAATAGCCCTGCTAGGAACAGCTCACATCCTACGCAAGACACTATCAATTCAATAATACAACCCAAACAAAACAATCCACGTACACAAGATACATTCTTTATAGAAATTATCCAATAAAATAAGCTGTCACCAACAGACCGGATACCCAACAGAAAAACACAACTCGCATTAGACACACAGCACTCAATACAAACATTAATACAACAAAAGACTGCAGCCAGAACCCATAACAAAACAAACTGATGCAATACAATACGGTGAAGAGTTTGCATTCCCTCAACAACAAAAAATGAACACACAATGCTGTACACACCCCAGCAACACGGAGGTGTAGCAGGAGATACATTAGAAATTTGCCTGAAACTACCAAATGCTGAATAATAATAATAATAATAATAATAATAATAATAATAATAATAATAATAATAATAATAATAATAACTGATTGGAAGTGTTATCATGTACATTGATTTGTCTTGGTATAAAAGATGGGCTACAGCAAATATTCTGCTCAATACCACAGATTTGCTTGTCAGTTGTTTGACCTTAACCAGTTGAGCATGTCTCTTAGTGGCTGACGATATGTGCATCTCTGATCACGAGCAGAAGTAGTGGGGGAGCATCATAGCCATGTGTTGAGAGGGATTCTTTGGGGTTTGAATAATTCACCTCTGGAAACATGGGTGGTTCTTTCAACATCTTTAAACAACCCTTATTCAGGGACCTTTTGAGCGGGATGGGCTACTCAACCTGAAGAAAATTCTAACTGGGCCCTACCTGCAAGGTCATGTGCTGTTTATCTTGATATGAGATCACCATGTCGCGCATATATGGTTGTGATGCATGTGCCTGGTGTACCTTTATCAGACGGGTAGTCATGATGGGTATATTGGGCTTCGTATATTTTACCCCAGTGTCACTTTGATGGCATGCTCTGCTCTCTCACTCAATAATAATAATAATGATGATGATGCCTTGATGCAGTATCAGGCAGTGGCTCTCATGACTTTTGATCTAATCTAATTGGAAGTGTTATTATGTACATTGATTTGTCTTGGTATAAAAGATGGGCTACAGCAAATATTCTGCTCAATACCACAGATTTGCTTGTCATTTGTCTGACCTTAACCAGTTGAGCATGTCCCTTAGTGGCTGACGATATGTGCATCTCTGATCACGAGCAGAAGTAGTGGGGGAGCATCATAGCCATGTGTTAAGAGGGATTCTTTGGGGTTTGAATAATTCACCTCTGGAAACATGGGTGGTTCTTTCAACATCCTTAAACAACCCTTATTCAGGACCTTTTGAGCGGGATGGGGTACTCAACCTGAAGAAAATTCTAACTGGGCCCCACCTGCAAGGTCATGTGCTGTTATCTTGATATGAGATCACCATGTCGCGCACATATGGTTGTGATGCATGTGCCTGGTGTACCTTTATCAGACGGGTAGTCATGATGGTATATTGGGCTTCGTATATTTTACCCCAGTGTCACTTTGATGGCATGCACTGCTCTCTCACTCAATAATAATATAATAATAATATAATAATAATAATAATAATAATAATAATAATGATTTTTGTTTGTAACATTATTTTCAAAAATTATGATGTCGGTGACGACGACGCCAAGGTTTTGAATTCTAATATTGATACTGGAGGAGGAGGAGGAGGAGGCGGAGGTAGCTGATGCAATGAGACATGAATCAATATTTAAATTATTTCTGATTGACAGAGGGAAAAAAGGGGGGTGTCAGTTTCCTCATCATCAGTTCTCCTTCTAAATGTTTGTATGTATGACTATGCGTGAATGTGTGCACGCGCGTGCATGTGAGGTGGGGACGCAACCAAATTGTTGAGGAGGAAGTGTAGGTGTACGGGGGGTAAATTGCGCTATCAATGGAAAGTGAATTATTCGGTAAAATTGGAATATTTTGTGAGAAAATTAGATATTAGACACAGAGAGAAAAAGAGAGAAAAGGAGGGAGGGAGGGAGAGAAGAAGAAGAAGAAGAAGAAGAAGAAGAAGAAGAAGAGAAGAAGAAGAAGAAGAAGAAGAAGAAGAAGAAGAAGAAGAAGAGGAATAGGGAGGAGGAGGGGGAGGCACTAAGCAAAAAAAAAGGCGGAAGAGAGCGGAGAGTGGGGTTAATGAGAAAGAAAGGGTTTTTTTAAAACAACTTGAGGGAGTTGCGAATGTAGAGTAAAAAAAAAAAAAAGATGGTAATGTGAAGAGAAAGAAAATAACGCGGGAAGGCTGTTGAAGGAAAGGAAGCGAAGCAGTCGTATTAAAATGGGTGAAAGACGAAATCGAAAATAAATTAAAGGAGAATTAAAAGAACTCAGTTTTGAGAGATAACAAAATATAATTTTGACAAATCTTGCTCGAGTTGATAATCCATTTGAAGAATATCTAGAGAAAAGAATTTACTGATACTAATACTAACAATATTTGCTGCAAATAATAATAGCTGATTATATATGACTAGCAGTATCGCCCGGCGTTGCTCGGGTTTGTAAGGGAAATAACTATATAAGCATTT
>NC_043002.1:46425527-46580527 GCF_006345805.1 Octopus sinensis | reverse complement strand
ATTTAAAGTGCCAACGTGATAATTGCAAACCTACTTTTGGGCCACCCTGTATTTATGTATGTATACACACACGCGCGGGCGCACACACACACACATAGATACACATACATATTTTTTTACTCTTTTGTTTCATTCATTTGACTGCAGCCATGCTGGAGCACCGCCTTTAGTCGAACAAATCACCCCAGGATTTATTCTTTCTAAGCCTAGTACTTATTCTATCGGGTCTTTTGCCGGACCAACCGCTAAGTTACGGGACGCAAACACACCAACATCGGTTGTCAAGCGATGGAGGGAGACAAACACAAACATATAAATATATATATATACGACGGGCTTCTCTCTGTTTCCCTCTACCAAATCCACTCACAGGACTTTGTTTGGCCCGAGACTATAGTAGAAGACAATTGTCCAAGGTGCCAAGCTGTGGGACTGAACCTGGAAGCATGTGGTTGGTAAGCAAGCTACTTACCACATACCCACTCCTGCGCCTATTATATATGTATGTGTGTGTGTGTGTGTGTGTGTGTGAGTGCGTGTGTGTGTGTGAGTGAGTGTGTGTGCGCGCACACACACACAAAAGACAAGATGGCCATGTCTTTGACCATAGTTTCTAATTGATCAAGGCGTACCTGGAACTAAGCAACAGCAGTGACCCAGTTTTCCAAGTCAGTGTTCATCTTACAAAAATGATAGCCAAAAGTATCCTCTGAAGAGTGAAACTGAAATGTTTTAAATTCTCTTGTAAGCATGTAAAAGTTATTATATTTTAAACATTTAGCTTTAATAGCAAATATTTTTTTAAACAATATTTAGCATCATTCTTATCCCGCAGCAAGTTGTTATAAAAGAGGTATTGACGGTTTTCCTCAAAGATTAGCAGCTTCTGTTTTGTAAAATGAAATCAGAGAAAATTTGTTAATTCTGCAAGACAGCCACATATGAGATTATGTATGTAGAGGGAAGAGTAAATACTGTGTCTTTTCACTTTCCACAAATCGTGAGTGATATTAGTCACTTGAGGTTGGGGAAGACTACGTTGAAATGAAATCATTAAAAAAAGAAAAAAGAAGAATGCCAATAAAACATAAGGCTGGAAAGCGAAATATTGAATGGTTAGCCAAAATAGAGTAGTAACTCGATTACAGAGAGGAGAGAAGAGATCTACAAGTCAAAGTGGTAGGGGAAAGAATTGAATATAAACTGAGCAAAGAAGTGACGCTCGTGTGTCAGTGTGGAAGAGGTGCATTTATTGATCTTTTTTTTTTCGGGAACAAAGCTACAAAATTTATAGGGAAGTAGAATGTGACTCTGAGATGTTCATGCTTTCGTAAAAAAAGATGTGAACTAGCTTCAACTGACCCTCTCTTCTCTCCTCTTTTTTTTTCTTTTCTTTTTTTTTCCTAATTTATTCTTAATAACACTTTGATACTATTGGTTTAAGTAGGCAGGAGTATGCTACTGGTGAAGGTGGCTAGTAGGCAGAATCGTTAGCACGCCGTATTTCGTCTGCCGCTACGTTCTGAGTTCAAATTCCGCCGAGGTCGACTTTGCCTTTCATCCTTTCGGGGTCGATTAAATAAGTACCAGTTACGCACTGGGGTCGATATAATCGACTTAATCCGTTTGCCTATCCTTGTTTGTCCTCTCTGTGTTTAGCTCCTTGTGGGTAGTAAAGAAATAGGAGTATGCTACTGGTGAATTAAATCTGCAACCCGGTTTCGATTATTAGCTGGACACATTTCGCTACATTTATATCTATAAATGTTCTTGAAAAAGCAAGAGCATTATCGACAGTCTGATTGCCTCTCAGTCAAATACTATAACTGAGGGACCACGAGATGGGAGGTAAACAATTGGTTACATCTATTTTCTTCAATGAATCTGCTTGTAGTGATAGCAGTAGTATTGATAGTAGGAGTAATAGCAGTAGCAACAGTAGTCGTAGCAGTAGTCTAAATAAGTAATCTGTATGCATTAAACCTGCTCTGTGCTACTGCTTTGAATTCCGAAAGGAATTATATATGTGTATTTGTAGGCTAGCATATTGATTTTTTTTTAAAAAACATTGGCACAAGGCCACAAATTTGTCGTGGAGACGTATAGCCCAATGAATCGATTGGTGCTTATTTTAACGAGCAGAGAGAGAATGAAGTAAACAAAAGGCCACGACTACTGTGGTTAGATTTGAACTCAAAGGAATATAACCAAAAACTGAAAGGCATTTAATCTAGTACTTTACCGTTACTACTGCATCCCTGTAGCACGTGATTATCAACTTTATCAGGTGCGTTTGTACCTGTGCGTTTAAACGAAATCCTCGTATAATCTGCGAGAGAGAAGGTAACTTAGGTACAGCGATATGCATAATGCGAGTGGCAATCTGGGTGTTAAGCTTGTGTTGTTTGGTTGTTTTTTTCTTCTTTTTCTCAGTTAATTACATCTAATGAAGCTAGTAACAATGTTGGGTTGTTTCTTGCTATGCATGTGAGAAACCCAGTCTTCACGTAATGATTCCTAGGTGTAGCTTTTCTACTGCTTTCAAATGAACCACAGGAAGATACGAATCAAACGTTGATAGTAAACGAAATTCCCGTCAATTACAATGCTGTCGCTGTTTACAGTGGTGAACCCATATCCCGCTACGGCGCCTGCTTAGAGCTAGTTCAACCCAGCCGTTAAATACGAACTGCTTTAACCAGGAATACAATGCAGGATACGAACCACTGATTATTCAACTGGTTGTCCATTATTCTACCGATTCCTTTTAAAAAGGGTATAAATTAATTTTCAACTTCACCATCGGGTCATCAATTTGTAAAGATTAATTGTGGTCAATTTTCAGAATATTACTGGCTCTTGTTTTGTCGTCAGACTCATATAAAATTGTATAACTTCAGAAAGATCCATCTGCTACTCTATACAGAGGCGAGCGGCTGGACCTAGCTAAGAGACATCAGTTGTAAGTCTTCGATAATGTTGGCAATCAATCAATATTTGGAGACTGTTATAAGAGAAGCGGGCTTCTATTTTGTTTTCAGAAGTAGGATGACTTCAACCAGCACTGAACTCTGTTCAAGTAAATTGCTATCTCTCAGCATCTTGCGCTCAAATAGATATGTATGCTCTCCTTGTCAGCTCTGTGCGTTTTAGCCTTCACCCTATGGAGCATGCTTACCTCAGACATGAACGTAGTGTATGTACATGCGGACATCACCATCATTGTAACGCCATCTCAGGAATCGGAGTGACCCGCTCCAAACTTTGAAAATAAGATACTATATATTACATCTAATGAAGCTAGTAACAATGTTGGGTGGTTTCTTGCGATGCATGTGAGAAACCCAGTCTTCATGTAATGATTCCTAGGTGTAGCTTTTCTATTGCTTTCAAACGAACCACAGGAAGATACGAATCAAACGTTGATAGTTAACGAAATTCCCGTCAATTACAATGCTGTCGCTGCCTACATGAGCTCGAAATACATCAGTGGGTTGAGCTGAAAACACCCACTTCATAGGGTATCAACATGCCATAACTGATGATATATGGAGGCTGCGATGTTCACTAGATTTGTACATGGTGAATACTGTAGACGTTTTTAGTCGACCATGATTCTACAGCTCGTCTCTGGCCGAGCTTCTTTTCTGAATCAAGTGTAAACCGAGAATGGGCAATTGGTATTTACAGTGTTGTCACGTGCTCACAGACCGTTACTATATAAGGAGTGCAGTCGGTAGTGTCTAACATTGTCTTATATGGATGTTAGTCGGTGAGGATCAAGAGTGAGGACACCCTAGTGTGATGCGCTGAACAACTTATTTCAGAAGAGCTTTGAAATATGAGATTACGGATAGTTTCTCAAAGTCCCTGAACTGCAGTCATCCTGAGGTTTAGCATTTTTTTGATACGATATTCTGATATGGTGATACAGTCAGATGAGCATCTGCAAGATCTGGAGAAACAGACAAATCCGTCCATCAGCCGGATTTGTTCAGTTTCTGTGGAACTTTTCTTTACGGATGTAGAACGGATCCTTGTATTAGATGTGTCCAGTGTCAAGATCACTTCATTCGATTTCCTTTGAAAATAATGTCAGACATTTATATATATATGTATGTATGTATGTATGTATGTATGTATGTATGTATGATGTATGTATGTGTGTATGTATGTATATGTATGTATGTATATATATGCATATATATAAACTTACTTAGAAATGGATACGTGGCGTTCAATTAAATAATAAATAATAAATAATATATATATATATATATATATATATATAGACATATACATATATACATACATATATATATATACATACATACATACATACATACATATACATATATACATACATACATACATATACATACATATACATACATACATACATACATGCATACATACATATATATACATACATACATACATACATACATACATACATACATACATACATACATACATACATACGGCACTAGTCGCCATGATAGATCGTTAGCCACTACACACATTTTTTTCTCTCCTTGTTTTTTCTGTGTCCCTTTCTGTAGAAGAGCGTAGGCTCGAAACGTAAAAGACTTTTTTCAATTCCTGAGCGTTATACTAATACATCTGTTTGTTTTGTACACCACCTGTCTTCGTCTTTTGTTTTTTTCGTAAACTCTCCCTATATATATATATATATATATATATATATATATATACTAGCTGGTGTACCCGGTATTTCCCGGGGCTAAAGATGTTCTATTGAAGCACCTTATTACTCTTATATAAGAAAGTAATTTCGTTATAATTGCCACAAAGGATGTATTTTCCATTACGAAAAAGCACAAAAAACTGTCAGCTGGAGGAGGGAGAGATTGTTGGAGGTTGGCGAGAAAGGTTTTCGGAGTTTGGCAAGAAAGAGTGTCGGAGATTGGTGAGAGAAGTTGTATAAATATATGAATGAAGTGTTTGAAGAAAGTACAATAATAACGTTCACACACACACACTGGTGGTCACTCTCGGTAACTGCCTTTAGCTTACGGAGTTCTTGTTTTTATAACTATCGAAAAACAACCAGAAAGATAGACATATTGTTGAGAACACATGATTTTGTTGAAGGTCTGTTGTCTCCATTCCAGCCGGTGGTGACCTAGAAGAGGTTAGAAGGGTGAAGCGGCAAAGACATTATTCTGCTTAGTGAAGGCATCTGGGAAATGTATAACTGCTATCATTTACAGAAAAACTATTGTTTTACCGTGAGAAAAGTGCTGTTGAAGTGTTAAGTGAAATTTGGCAATCGAGGATCGAATGCACGTTATGCCTGCATGAAGCCATTAAAAATATACGTTGTGGAATAAAAAAAAAATTATCTACTGTCATGGAAAAAGTGTAACTGTAAAAATTCAGAATTATCGGAGTAATGGGCATTCAAAAAAGTATGTATATATAGAAATGTATGAGGGGGATCCATCGATTAACAGTCTATCAACTTCATCGTCTTTGAATGCTTGCTTTTACTAAATACAACGGAGAATCCGCCTGCACCCAATTATCACTGGCATACATCTGCTTGCGAAGGCATGCATTCAAATGCGACCAACTGAATAATAGTCGGAGAATTCATTATTTTTGTTGTTGTTTTATGGGTATGTTAACCATCTGAAAAAGTTACTGTCTTAAGAGGCTCTATTGTTAACAAAAATTGCTTTAAATTACCTTTCAATTTAACTATTTACATACGCTCACTAATGCAACAGAGCTAATAGCTTGATCTTCCATGATTTGAGGTATTTTACATTAGATGAGCAGATCTGTCCCATCTCTCTCTTAGCGGGACATAAATGGTGCACGGGAAATGGCTTTGGATTAGTAGAAACGCAAGTGAATTTAAAATGATTCAAACTATGAATCGAAACAGGATTACGAGAGCAAATTAACGATAAAGTGAGTCAGTTAACTTATTTTCATTCTTAGCTAGAATCATTTTTTTTCTCGCCTTTGCAGCTAGTGGCCTTCGGAAAGTCTACAATCTAAAGAATCTATGATCAACTATAATCTAAAGAAGCATAGTCATATTAAGGGCTTGAACAGTCTCTGAAAATCTATCTGGGATTGTGTTGGGGGCAGATGCTATCTAAATATCTAGGTTTTTACTCCTTGCCTATGCTAAATAACATACACATACAACTCTTCAAAACATCTCGGGAAAATCTCATTTTTCTTCATATCAGTGAACACTTTTATGATCTCTAACCATATCTACTGTAATATTGCTATCACAATCCTTCGTTACTCTTCTCTGCGCTAAGCAACGAGTGAGTTTCTAAGCGGTCCTTCGATCTACTAGAAATAGCAGCCAAGTCGACACAATTACAACCTGCAGTTTTAAAAAAAATGACTTCTCGAATGATTTAGACTGGGATAGACAATACTTGAAAAAAAAAAAGATAGAGCTCTCATAGACAGCCCGAAAGCAACTGACTCAGAGCTAAACGATAATAATTCTTCAATGAGTTCAAAACTCAACATGATGAATGAGCGTTCGTTAGCCTATAATATTGGTTTCAAGTCCTCTCCTAGGCATAGAGATGGTAATTGGAACTCATGCCACGGTTCATTCTTTGGAACAATGCGAGACATACTTTCCTACAATTCGCCTCTTTCACAAAACTGCAGTTTTGAACCTAACCCGATATTGATCCCATAATTGGAAATGGCATTCCTCTGCAAACTTAATTGATAAACAACTCAGTTCATCCGCTATGAACAACGACCGACAACGCATTCTGCGGTAGATTTTCCCATAATCTAGTAAATTAAATTAATGGTGATGAGTCTCACAATTCATTGGCTTGTAGGAGCATTATTGAAGAAGAGTCAGCTTGCCAAGTTATATCTATTAAGGTGAATTGGGGTTGAATTCTGCACTGTAACTCAACGAAAATGTTAATTATAATGTTTGCTGCTGCTTACATATGTTCAAAATGCTTGAGTGTCTTTCTCACGAACACAAAGCAGCACCGATGACTTGCTACGAACTGTTGATCTCTCGGCGAGTTCGCTTTGCAATCTGTCTGTTTATATTCTCCCATACGGAAACACAAATATCGTTCGACTCTGATTTTGCTTAACACTGTTTTGTTTCTACTCTTTAACAGTTTACAAACTAAGACATCACAATGGCTACACGTTACTTCTACTCATTTTTATAGTATTCATTCCTAGAAGTCATATTCTAAATAAAGCTACAGTAACAATAGGCGCAGGCGTAGCTGTGTGGTAAGTAGCTTGTTTACCAACCACATAGTTCTGGGTTCAGTCCCACTGCGTGGCACCTTGGGCAAGTGTCTTCTACTATAGCTTCGGGCCGACCAAAGCCTTGTGAGTGGATTTGGCAGACGGAAACTGAAAGAAGCTTGTCGTATATATGTATATATACATATATGCGTGTGTGTGTTTGTGTGTCTGTGTTTGTCCCCCTAGCATTGCTTGACAACCGATGCTGGTGTGTTTACGTCCCCGTCACTTAGCGGTTCGGCAAAAGAGACTGATAGAATAAGTACTGGGCTTACAATAGAATAAGTCCTGGGGTCGATTTGCTCGACTAAAGGCGGTGCTCCAGCATGGCCGCAGTCAAATGACTGAAACGAGTAAAGAGTAAAGAGTAACTTTTTTGTGAGGTGAAGTCCTTTATCGAGTGAAATCAAAGCAAAATAATATGGAATATGGCCCGTATATTCACTGTTTAGAAAAGCACCTCTCACATATCTGCGTTGCAGTTTCTGTCGAAAAATAATTATTATTTGACGTAATTTTAGATACATAAGTGTAACTTATTCCCATATTAATACTTAAAAAGAATTAAAATTAAAAAATAATAAATATTTGGATTTGATAGCTTAGATATGTCAAGTTATGTTAATACCGAGATGAGTTGTCAAACCGATGAGAATTATAAAAATTATAACAGAATTATTAAGAATTGAAATCCACAAAGATTTTCCACATTGAAGAAAATACTTGATCATATAAAAATTATAAAGACTGTTTGCTAAAATAAAACACATTCCGAATGGATGTTACCTCATGGCTATTTATGTATACTTTAGATAGAAATCTGTAAATTCAAAACTGAATTTCCATCAAAAATATTCTCTACTTGTTTTCATTGTATGTATACTTATTTGCTAGCAAATCCGTTGAGTATGAAACTATCTAGATATAAAATTATAAAATGTCTATAAACTCAGAGATCAGGAGACGTGCTGTATCAAAATTCCCACAACTATAGGAACGTTGATATTTCTTATTGGTGCCACAGGATATAATTTTCTCACAATATGTAATTGTGTCGATCCCTTGTGGTTAGACTGTAATATATCATTTTCATGTACCTTTGCTAAATTCCTTTTCTTCGTATGCTTTGTACGTTTTTCTCATAGAAACACAACAGTTAATTTATCTTTTCTTGATACAAGAACCACCAATAAAACTGTACTACAACACTTCGATCTGAGGTTATTGATTTGGATTCCGATACAATGCAGGAAATTATCGATACATTACAAAAGTTGATTAATTAATAAATAAAAAAGTCATCCCTACTTTACAATAAGTCTTAGGATCAAACAAATACCCAAGGAACTGGAACATTCTAGAATGCTGTTGAAATTGCACTGCTTGACTTGGGGATATAATCAAATATTATTCTTGATCTACTCTTCTCATCAGCTATCGATATATTTTCAATACAGTAAAGCCTCAAAAAGTCCTGTTTCAGAGCTTTGTTTTTGGTTTGTTCTTTTTTTCTTAATCTTACAAATATTCGTTTATTTTAGCCTTCAACTTTGAATAGCCTCTGTAATAGACAGAATAGCTGGGATCAAACAAACTGTTGTTTCACTAATCCACTCCAACAGTCAATTCCTAGCAAGTCTAGCAATCTATTCACAACTATAAATGCTTTTATTGTCAACAATAAGATGTCATTAACTGACTGCATCTGATTAAACTGCGAAAATGCGATTTATAACGAAGATGGAAGAAGTATGTTAAATTTATTCCTTACGTTAGCACAAGGACGGCAGTTTTTGAGGAGAGGTGGAAGTCCATTACATCGTTCTCAACACTTGATTGCTACTTCGCAACTCCGAAAGGATGAAAAAGCGACATTTAAACTGAGAACATAAAGAACCAAAACAAATGCCGCTAAGCATTTTGTCCGGTGCGATAACGAATTTGCCAGCTTGCCGCCTTCAAGAAGTATATAATGTAAAGTAGAGGAGAATGAAAATGAACCAGTGTTAGGGCGACATAATTTCAAGAGTCAAAGTTTTCAACCAAAACCCTGACAAATTTATTTCAGGTGTTTGGTGTTTTTTTTTTTTTTTCTTTTTCAATTCCTTGAAAATGGTTTATTAATTGTAATCATTAAAATCAACAAATCATTTTTCATCAGGACTGATTGGCTTCTAAAATGCTACACCATTTATTGGGACTATTTTGTAAAAACAAGTACATTTTACTATAGGTCTGGGCAGACCAATACTTAGTGAATGAATTTGGTAGATGAAAACATTGTGGAAACCCCGTCGTGGGTGTTTGTTCTTACCGCCACCGCTTGACAACTAGTGTGGGTTTGTTTACACATCGTAACTTAGCAGCTGGGCAAAAAAGATTGATAGAATAAATACCAGATGTAAAACAGACTAGAACTGATTGTTAGCCTAAACCTTTCGAGGCGATGGCCCAGCATGGCCACAGTCAACTGACTGAGACAGTAAAAGATAAAAGACACACACTTAAGAGTTCAGTACATTTTCATTTGATCTAAGGAGTGAATTTGTTTCACAATGAAGGGCTGTTACATAACAAAAACAATATATTTTCTCCCCAACATGGTAATGAGTTCTAGTAAAAAAACAAACGAGTCTTAAATAAGAAATATTTAAAATATAGAAATGAAATCAAAATAGTTTAGACCCATTAAATGAAATGTATAACCTCAGTTGTTTTCTCGAAACAATGAAAATCTGCATTTGCTTTAAAGGATTAGTTAATTATTTAAACCTATTCTAACAGAAAATATTCAATTAGTTAAAATATATTGTTCACTGAGTTCAAGGGATCATGATTTCTCATTATTCACAGAAAAAAAAAACGTTTTAAATTAGTGCAATATAATAATTAACTTCACGAAAATGCTTCCAAATGAAGAAACTGTATATTATTTTTACTGTGTACCAAGTAGAGAGATCACGATCCTTTTATACCCTGCAGAAAAGCAACTGCAATTTATGAATAATAAATAACTTTAGCGTCCACTTTGGTAGGGGTAATAAATCTACAATGTTCCATACATATAAAAAAAATTAGTCTAACTAGCCGGACATGAATGTAAAAGTTAGCAGGAGAAAATAGATATAAAATTTTGTCTTTTTGAGCATGTATGTGAGTGTGTGCGTTTGAAGCGAGAGTTATGTATAATCTGTTAATGGAACAAACTGATTATGGGAGTAATGATTATAATAGCGTGTGGCAAGGAAAACGGAGAGATAGAAGAAAGAAGAGAGGAAAAACGAAAAGGTAAAAAAAAAGTCAGTGAATGATAGAGCGAAGGGAGAAGTTGATAGGAGAAAATAAAATTTAAAAAAAAGTTAAGTAAAGGAAAAAGAAGAGTAGAATGTTAAAGCGAGAGTGAAGCAAACTACGGCGAATGTGAGGCTTGGAAGGTGGAGAAAGCAAGGCCGTAAGAACCTAAAGAGTGAAGGTGGAGCTACTAGCTAAATGACAATAATGGTAAAGTAGGAGGAGACAAAATGGTGAAGTAAAGAGTGGGATATATCAGTATAAAATATCAATAACAAAGGAGGGAAGAAAGTAAGAGTCACACTATGGAGTCTTTGAAAAGTGAGCTGGCAACGTCAATCAAAGCGAGTTAGCAAGAGGAAAAGGGAGGGACCAAGAGGGAAAGTAGCGGCAAATCAGTAAGACAGAGGGTGAGATAGTAGTTAGTAGTAGTAGTAGTAGTAATAATAGTAGTAGTAGTAGTAGTAGTAGTGATGGTGGAGGTAGTGGTGGTGGAGGTGGTGGGGAAAGACATTCGGTGAAGCGACAGTGAGAAGTGACAGGGTAGTATTTTAGAGCAGTAAAAGAGAAAATGAATTTATAGCAAGAGATATAGGGTTTGGCGTGAAACTGATAGATATTACACACTGAAAAAGAGAGAGAGAGTAATAACAAATTAGAAAGACAGAAAGAAACACAGGGAGAAAGAGAGGGAAGTTGGGAAGAAATAGAGAGAGCGCGGTGGCGGATTGAAATGCACAACTACGTAGAAAGTCTAGTCGGTGAGATGTAGTGAGAGGTTGCTGACTGTGGAAGTAGCTATGGTGTCATTCACTGTAAGTAATGTGTGTGTATATAGAGAGGAAGAGGAAAACCTTTACTGCTATATACATACATTGCAATGCTGTCTATATATTTCGGATATATACATGTATACAGTGTGTTTACCGTTCGTTATACATACATGACTGTATACTTCTGTACGCGTTAGATAATCAATATACTCAAATCAAATTACTGTTCAGTAGTGCTTTTGTTGCTATGTGTATATAATATATAGGTGTATCTGAATGTGTGTTTAGTGTATATATACAATATACATCCATGTAATTAAATATTATTAATCCTTTTATAATGCGAATATACGAGTGGAAAACTGGCAATGAATGAATATTATTTTGTACATCCTATCGGACAATGCGCATAATCTACGTGATTAATGTCTAAAAAAGTCCTTTTTAAAAAAAAATATTATTCAGTAATATAGAAGATAGCTTAGATTCTTTATCAATTCGGTTGAGTATACCCTTGTAGCGTAAATACAAATATACCCTAATCATCTATAAATAACTACACAAGGAAACTGCCTTCGCATATGAAAGTATATGTAACTTATTCAGCTAAGATTTACTTAGGAAATATCTCACTCGTAGTAGTGGATCTATGTAGAATATACATATTTAATGCCTAAATATTTAAAGTAGCAAACAATATACTATAGGTTCGTATCTCTAGTGCCTCAATTTCATAAACCTAGTCAGATGATGAGCAACTCTAGATGGGTAATCGTCATATTCAGTAGTGAATCTTAGCTGGGACTGCAGAAATCTAGGTTTTATTTTAGTTTGATGGGTTAAATATTTAAGAAGCTAACACAAACATAACCATCACATTCAACAAAATTTTAATAAATATTCATTTTTTTTATATATATATTATTAGGGCAGTGAATGGCAGAACTGTTGGGAGAGCAGGATAAAATGCCTTGTATTTAATTATGTCTCTTTGGAGCCAAATTCAACTGAGGTCGACTTTTACTTTTCGTCCTCCCGGGGGCAATGAAAGCCGTAACAAAGTATTGAGTTAGATTTGAACGGCTGTATGCCTACCCCCAAAATTTGTGACGTGCCTTATCTTAGAAATCCATGTTAACGATTAGTGATAAGAATAAAGAGAGGCTTTCATCACATGGGCTTGGTGGTCAGTTAAGCTCCCGGATGTATGACGCAAATAAGGCATCAGTTTGTTCCGTATTTTCTCACGTTTTCCCTCATCCAAGTGGCATCAGTTCTCTCTCTCTCTCTCTCTCTCTCTCTCTCAGTTGCCTGCAGTTATTTTGAACTACTAAAGTACAATGAATTGAGCCTGTTTGGCTATATTTTTTTCTCTGCTACTCATCGTTGACATTAAGGGTATATAAGGCGTGTGACAAAGAGCAAGTCGGTAGCTTCCATCAAGTGAGAGACTGCGTGCAGTTTTCATCCTTGGCTGAAGACATTTCCTTCGTTTGCATTGTTAATAGTCTTCCCTGTGATATATGATACTGTACCTTCTTAGACATTAATATGAAGAATATACAAGTTTCTGATTTTTTTTTTACTAGATTAACACGCTGAACAGTTAAACCAAATACTTAGTTTAAGCAAAGTCGTCTGAGAGTTGTAAACAAGAGTATTGTTATTGTTCAGCCTTTAGGTCAGCTCTGATTGAGTAGGTTTCATAGCCGAACACGTTCCAGCTACAACCTTCTCATCTTTTCCTAATGCATCGCACCTGCGACCCACAATTATCCAAACATTTTTTTTTTTTTTTGCTCGTGGCACACTTTAGAGCATATCAATATTTGGTGCACTTTGTAACTAAAGTCAAAAAAATCTTCAAACGGTATTTATCTAGAAAAATCCCTATTATAAATTATATCTGCATATGTAACGGAAACACTGCCTCTCTACTCACCATCTATCGTACCTTCTGAAAGTAACTCGTACCTCACGTCGCCTTTTACAGGAACCTTCTCCCTGGAGGAATGAAACAGAAAACGTTGTGAGACAGGGGAAAAGAGGGGTTTTCAAGAGTATTGCTTGGTCTGCCTACTGTACTGCTGCCTACGAATATTTTACTCCAGGTAAGATGACAGTAATGCATGTCGGCTGGTCTTTGTATTCAACAAGAGAATTTCTACACGATCATTCGACCTGTCGGAAATAGTAAACAAATCACCCTCAATTCACACCGTACCGCCTTAAATGAAGGCTCTTTTGGACAATGTAGTTTCTGATGAACAAAAAGACAGGATGGCTATGACTGGAACGTCTTTCATTATTGGTTTATTCGACTAGAGCTGATCTAGGGCTAAAGAACAAAAACCAAGTTGACCTCGGGCTATCGATAGAACATCTCTGTCCTGTCATGCAACTTGCAAATTCCCTTCAAGTAATACGTACCGTCTCAATTTATGCAAAGATACATTGCTCAATGAAGTTCTATGTTCACAAAAAGACGAAATAATACATATTACTATAAGAGAAAGCCACCGAGAGGGCGGTGTTTCTTCTATGAAAATTTAGAACTATAAAAACTTGAAAAATAATGTGCGGGTAAAAAGCTCGCTTTCCAACCATATAATTCAGTCACACTGGGGCACTTTAAGCAAGTGTCTTTTACTGTTCCTCTAGTCCCAGGCCAATCAAAGCCTTTGTGAGTGGATTTGGTAGAAGTAAACTGAAAGAAGCCTGTCCTGTGTGTGTAATGTTTGTCCCACTACCACCGCTTGAAAACCGGTGCTGGTTTGTTTACGTCCCCGTAACTTAACATTTCGATAAAGAAGCTGATAGAGTAAGTACCAGACTTTAAAAGAAAAAGTACTGGCGTCAGTTTGCTTGAGGCACTTCAAACCACTGCACCAGCATGTCCACAGTTCAATGATTGAAACTGGTAGAAGACAGATTAGATTCGTAGTTTTTACTGTATTTTCCACATTTTTAAATGTAATTTTATTTTCATGGAGTGCATAACATCTCGCAGCACACCAGTGTGTTTTACGGAACCTCTCAGAAACCACTGCTGCAGCAGAGTGTGATTTCAGGGAAATTTGGTTCATATATGCAGCAAATCAAGCGATCGCTCAAAAGCTCCCTTAACGGAAATACGGTTAACCGTTAAAATCTGAAACTGAAGCGTAAGAGAAACGAAAAAAACCTCCACGTGGTCACTCGATCAATGAGAAACAGCAGCCAAATCTCACTCAACCACACCCAACTGTCTTAAAAAAAAAGGGTGGTGGAAGAACACATTGGCTATTGAATTCCTAGGTAGACTGTGCGAAGAAAGACGGGATGGTTATCGCTGGAATGCATTTCAGGATAAGTTTGTTAGATTAAGGCTGAAATGGAATCAAGCAAGTATGACTAATTGAAAATACATCTTTTTTTCAGGACGAAATTTAAAATATTACCTCTTTACTCTTTTCAGTCATTGGGCTGTGGCCATGCTGGGGCACCTCCTTGAATGGTTTAGTCGAACAAATGGACCCCCGCACTTCCTTTTTAAAACCCTGGTACAACCCTTTTGCCGAACCACAAAGTTATGGGGATGTAAAAAAACTAGCACCGACTGTCAAGCAACGGGAGTGCACAAACACATACAGACACACACATAGCTGTGTATGTGTGTGTGCGTGTGTATATATATATATATATATATATATATTGAATCGCCATGATTGATCGCTAGCCACTAAACCTTTTTTATTTTCCATCCCTGTATATTTCTGTGTTCCTTTCTGTTGAAGAGCGTAGGCTCGAAACGTAAAAGACTTTCTCACTTCCCGAGCGTTAAACTAATACATGTGTTTGTGTTTACACACACACACACACACACACACATATATATATATATATATACATGTGTTTGTGTTTACACACACACACACACACACACACACACACACACGCACATATATATATATATATACATACATAGTGGAGGCGCGTGGCTTAGTGGTTAGGGTGTCAGCATCATGATCGTAAGATTGTGGTTTCGATTCCTGGACCAGTCGACGCATTGTGTTCTTGAGCAAAACACGTGCACTCAGCTGGCAAAAATGAGTAACGCTGCGATGGACTGGCGTCCCGTCCAGCTGGGGAACACATACGCCATTGAAACCGGGAAACCTGGCCCATGAGCCTGGCTAGGCTTTAAAAGGGCGCATTTATTATTTATATTTATATATAGTATATATATATATTATGTGTGTGTGTTGCTGGCTAGTCAATTGTGTCTTGTTCAATTGCCATCCAGATATACTTTAGTTGACTAAATTTTAGTCAACACCCAAATAGAGAGATGTACCTATGTCGTATTCTTGGCCAACGAAAAGAAAAAAAAACAGAGATCAGCCGCATTAGTTTCAATTCTATGTTTAGACTTCATCAGCTACTAGTACCATCTTTAACTGTCGGCGGAGACTCTGCATATAAACCTAATATTTCTAATCAGATAAGGTGGTGAGCTAGTTGAATCGTTAGCACGCCGGGCGGGTTTCATCCTTTCACAATCAGAGCACTAGGGTCGATGTAATCGACTTACCCTCTCCCCGAAATTACAAGCCTTGTGCCAAAATTTGACACCAAAATTTATAATCAGATATACCGATAAAGCGGTTTTGACAGCTAGTTAAAATGATATATTATTGGTATGTTAAGTGTTTTGTTTTAATGCGACACCGTACATACAGGATATATCTATAGATTTTAGCCAACAACCGCCTTGTTTGATATTAAACAATGTCAGTCTATCGATTTAATTAAGCTATTGGTATAAAAATGGGTTTATAAGTCATATTCTGTGCGGGCAGTTAAAGGTGTTCGGAAGCTAACGAAATCCCGTCACGAGAATAAGACTAGTTAGTCCAGCTAATCTCTCTTTTTCTGCTCACGAAGAATATTGTATATAAAATAGTGTTTACACCTACCTATTTACATATAGTACTCACTAAAATCTGTGGTTGTATTCCGTAGCACAGTATAACACGTGCGTTTGTGTTTATGTATGTATACACCCACACATTATACATACATACATACACACACATACATACACACATGTATGCACACATACATACATACATACATACATACATACATGTTCTTGTGTCATCCAATGTTAGGTAATTGATATTCGATCTTTAAATCAAGCATTTTGAAACTTATAGTCGCAATGGATTGACAAGGTTTTTTTTTAATACAAAATGTACATTTGCTGGTGTATGTGTGCCTGTGTTTGACACAGTACGGGTTATCGATATTCGTATTGTGTCAAATTATTCTAAGATAAAATTTGCAACCCAATTGAAATATTCAGGATGTGGTAAAAAAAAAAAAACTCACGATTTCACCATCCTTGATTAATGTTTTAATAGCAAACACAACGATGTACACCAGTCCTAAACCATAATGATAACTGAACAAAAACAGTAAACCATTAGCTACATGTATATACTATTACCATCTGCCTAACTTCATTAGCATCACATTAAAGGATGTGTAAAATACGGGAGGTTTTTCTGCCGTTGTCTGTACTTTGACCGATATCGCTGATCAAATTCCACCCCACTTTCCTTTTGCAAGCAATGCTTTTGGCATGGCCACTGTCCAATAACTGGAACCAGTAAAAGTATATGGTTGAAAAATCTGCATATTAGTCGATAGTTATTCCTGCCCTGATCACCAGCATTACGTTGATTCCACCCACTGTCAATACACATAGCTTTCCATGGTCCAGCTCAGTCGGGGACTAACAACAGAGCATCTATACGGTCAGTGGACATGCTAGAACTAACAGCCAAATTTTTTTCCATAAACACCATACTATCTTAAAATAGGAAGGCTAGACACATCATATAACGTAGTCCGCAATATACAAATAGACAGACTGGTCAAGGCCGGAATGCCGTTGATCAGGATTTGTTTAGTTCGAACTTATTACAAATCCAAGAGAAGGTATAACCAGAGAGATGTAAAGTCCCTTTCGTTTAATATAAATGCTATGCCCTTGTGTACTAAACTATATCTACGAAATCCAATCCTCTAACATGAAGAGGTTTCCTTGTTTTTTTTTTTCCTGTTTTTAATTTATTTATTTTTTTATATATGACAAGCGCGTGACCAGTTCTGAGAGTCTGGATATTTTTTCATTAAGCAAGATTTTTTTCCCAGTACGATAGATGGGTGTGCGTGTGTGCTCCAGTAACTTTTTAAATATATGTATTTAACACAGTACAGCAGTCACTCGCTAAACAAGTAGAAAACGAAATCTGTGTGTGTTTGTGTGTGTGATATTATTTGTGTTTGTGATTATTTGTGTCCGTGTGTGCGAGCGAGTTGCTGGTTATTAAAGTTGGACGTCAGGAAGTAAAAGGCAACAGAACGAACGACAGAAGAGGAAAAGTGGAGAGAGAAAAATAGACAAAAAGCTAACAATTCTCGAAATGTTGTCGATCGTTAATTTCTGGACGAAAACATAGATTTAAGAATACAAAGATTCCTGTACACGTTTAATGTTTTCAACGACAATACTCACTCCGTATAGCTTAACTGAGGAAAGAGACGAAACTTTTTCGCAGTTGTTGTTTCGCCCCCGGTCACCTCTGAACAAGCAGACCTATTGATCAAAAGCTTTTCAGCCATGGCCATATAGACTTGCTTTTCAGTCTTAGTGTATCCTGGATTACACTCTACATACGCTTCCCTGCGCTTGATAGGAAATCGTTATTTTAACTTTTTGACGCGATGCCCTATTAGAGCGTAAATACTTTTAAATTTTTAAACTTTTAAATTTTAGAAATAATTAAACAGGATTTTTTTTTTCACATCAAACTTAGTAAAGACGCATTTTTTTCACTCCATAACGCAAAGAACTTGAACCATTTCAAAAGAAATTCTATGGAAACGTGTTCATCAGTCACATTTGTGTGACTGGTTTAGATAACTCAGTACTAAAACTAAACATGAATACTCATACAAATTTTATAACACTATAATTGCGATTAACTCAAGTTTCTACAGAATTAGGATCCTAGTATTAAGTATAATGAGAGAAAATATTTTACGCTTAACGTTAAAAAAATATTTTACTAGTCATTAAGAAATTGACCGTTACCCAGTGTATACTTTTTATAATTCATTATTATTATTATTTAAGAGATTTAGCTCCTGTTTCTAGTAGGTCTAGCAACTGCGTAAAGGACTCGTTTGATTGCGCAGTGTTTTTCAACTGATGTACCAACGAAAATGTTTGGAAGAAGCGACAGATTTACTAGATTTAGAATTCGAACCCATAATACCTTTGGAACATTGATAAATTTCTCTACAATAGATATAAAGCCCTGAGGAACATAAATAAAATGAAAACAAACTTCTAAGAGAACTATTTAGGAATGTCACCGATAGAAAATATATAACTTAGGATACATCGAAGTAGTTTTCGAAAACAGTCACGAAGAAAATATGTACAGCGCATCATTGGGGTTTTTTTAATCAAGATGATCAACAGACACTAGAATTAATGTTTATAAGTTCCTGTACGTATAAGAAGAAATATAAAATTTTACTTCAGTGAAACATAGAACTATACGAAGAGTTGATAACTGTAGTTTATGAAATGACGTTTACAGTATTACAACATGGCTGAGAGAAAAACACCAGAGGGAAGTGTTTATATTTTAAATACAAATATTATGGGAATCGTGCATATGTCATAGACTGAACGAAAAACTTTTGCCTGTGAAAAACATTTTTCATAAGTTTGTCATGAATGTCTGTGCTTGTTTTCAGATTTAATTAGACCTTGTGCCATAACGTTCTTAGTAATATAATGCTTTCCTTACATAAGTCCCCAAGTTACCCTGGTCGTTAAAAAGTAGGAATACGTATCATGATGCATGACCCCCAGGGAAATATGTCCTGTGCATCATGTGATAAACAGGACAGGCAAAGGGTTAACTGAAACTAACAATTCAGTGACCGCGATGTACCTAGGCCAAAAATGTGTTCTGTCGTTTTGTGTATGCCTATGTCTATGTCTCTAGGTTACTGGAAATAAAATTTGACAATTGCCGTGCTGATGACGCCTATTGAGGCAGAAAAACGTGTGTACGACTGTCCCCTAATTCCCAAACAATAAGCCTGTCCTTTCCCTTAATCGCATGATTTTTTTATTCTTTAGATTATCTCCCTTCCTCATATGGAGCTGCTCTCAATTGCCATTTGGTAAATTATGACATCCTCTAGAAGAGGAAATAATTTTAATAAATCAAGAATTCATATCGTATGGTATCTGATATACCTGTTCATATACATACTACTGGCCACTCTAAAATACTTTGCTTGGCTCATTTTTGTTTAACACATGTATGTATGGCTTGATGTAATCTGTTCGTGTGTATGTATATATTATTGAAATGATAGATTCAGTCGATTATGTTCTCTACTTTTTTCGCCCTAGGCCAGATTTTAATAAACAAGCTGGCGATCGAAGGTTTTTCGTCCATAACTCCACCACCACCACCTTTTTTTAAAGGCAGTAAAGACTGATTTGAGGAAGAATTCGTGGCTATGTCTAACACGTCACCTCTGAAGAACTGATGTTCATATAGTGGTGAATAGTCACTGGCACTTTCTAAGTGCCTTTAACCCTTTGCTTATCCAAAGCATTTCCATAATTTTGTCCTAAACGTCCATGCATGTTTTCAGATTTAGTTAACTTTTTTTCCGTACGTTCGGAATAATATAAAGCTTTCCTTTTATAAGTTCCAAGTTACCCTGGTGTTTAAAAGATTGTAGAATGTGTATCATATATGATGCATGGACAAACACACACACACACACACACACACACACACACACACACACATACGACCTGCTTCCACACAGTTTCCGTCTACCAAATTCGCTCACATGGCGTGGTTGGCCCGGACTACAGTAGAAGACATATGCCCAAAGTGCGCACAGTGAGACTGAACTCGAAGCCACGTAACTGCAACGCGAGCTTCTTAACCACACAGCTATGCCTGCGCCTTACGTCAGAGAATAATAATAAAATTACCCTGATATCGTCCCCTATTGTCATACGAAAAACAAATAAAATGGACATTTTTAAAAATATAATCTTGGATTGACTAGTCTAAAATATCCGGGCTAGGGAGCCCGATTATTTGCATCTTTCTCTCTCCCTCTCACTAGTTTCATATACCCTAAAAAAAAGTCACGAGCAGTATGTACCCTTCCTCCTCTGACTAAATCATTTTTAAAAAATGAGAGTGAAATACCACTAGAATGATTTAAAGCTCTTTTGATTCACATGGAGACTTCTTTCAGCTTCATGAAAGATTGTCTCCAATCTTTACAGCTTAAACGTGACAACCAGGCTATAAAAGAGTGTGGTTTAGTCACATCGACTGAAAAACAAACAAACAAACTACTTTTTAAAGTAATGGATCTGAAAAGCAATTTTGTTCCGCCTTACCAAATAGCTTTCGGACCCTATGGTGACGAGCAAAATTAGTAGTGTCGAATGGAAACTCCTACGAGGCTATCTTTTATCCTTTTTATCTTCTATATTGGTTTCAGTCATTGGACTGCGAACAAGCAAGAGTATCGCCTTGAATAGTTTAATTGAACAAATTGGGTTAGAACTTGTATTTTTTCCTAATTGTGGTACTTATTCTGTCGGCCCTTTTGTGGAACCGCTAAGTTACAAAGACGTTAACAAATCAACACCGGTTGTCGAGCGGTAATGGTGGTGGAGGTGACACATACACGCGTGCACACACACACACACACACACACACACACACACACACACACACATACGACCTGCTTCCACACAGTTTCCGTCTACCAAATTCGCTCACATGGCGTGGTTGGCCCGGACTACAGTAGAAGACATATGCCCAAAGTGCGCACAGTGAGACTGAACTCGAAGCCACGTAACTGCAACGCGAGCTTCTTAACCACACAGCTATGCCTGCGCCTTACGTCAGAGAATAATAATAAAATTACCCTGATATCGTCCCCTATTGTCATACGAAAAACAAATAAAATGGACATTTTTAAAAATATAATCTTGGATTGACTAGTCTAAAATATCCGGGCTAGGGAGCCCGATTATTTGCATCTTTCTCTCTCCCTCTCACTAGTTTCATATACCCTAAAAAAAAGTCACGAGCAGTATGTACCCTTCCTCCTCTGACTAAATCATTTTTAAAAAATGAGAGTGAAATACCACTAGAATGATTTAAAGCTCTTTTGATTCACATGGAGACTTCTTTCAGCTTCATGAAAGATTGTCTCCAATCTTTACAGCTTAAACGTGACAACCAGGCTATAAAAGAGTGTGGTTTAGTCACATCGACTGAAAAAAAACAAACAAACTACTTTTTAAAGTAATGGATCTGAAAAGCAATTTTGTTCCGCCTTACCAAATAGCTTTCGGACCCTATGGTGACGAGCAAAATTAGTAGTGTCGAATGGAAACTCCTACGAGGCTATCTTTTATCCTTTTTATCTTCTATATTGGTTTCAGTCATTGGACTGCGAACAAGCAAGAGTATCGCCTTGAATAGTTTAATTGAACAAATTGGGTTAGAACTTGTATTTTTTCCTAATTGTGGTACTTATTCTGTCGGCCCTTTTGTGGAACCGCTAAGTTACAAAGACGTAACAAATCAACACCGGTTGTCGAGCGGTAATGGTGGTGGAGGTGACACATACACGCGTGCACACACCACACACACACACACACACATACGCACAAGTGACGAACTTCCACACAGTTTCCGTCTACTATGTTCATTCACAAGGCGTTGATCGGCCTGGGCTACTGTAAAAGACACATTCCCAGGGTGCACGCTGAGGGTGTGAACTGGAAACCAGGCAGTTGCAAAGCGAGCTTCTTATCCACACAGCTATGCCTGTGCTTTACGTCAGAGAATAACAGCAAAATATCCCTGATATTACATCCTATTATCATTTTTAAAAAATTAATCAAATGGATTTTTTATGATATAATCTTGGATTGACTGGTCTAAAAAAATAAAAAGACGGTATGACCACGGCTAGAACGCCTTTAAACAAAGGTATACTCGTTCACGGATGAGCTGGGACTAAAATAGCTACATACCAATAACCACAGTTCTTATTTAGAGCTAAATGAACCAGACCATAGATAAAAGAGGATCTGGATTAAAGACACAACGTAATGATTGTAAGTGGTTACGAATCACCGCCTTTCTCATCTTGTCTCTTAACCTAACGATTTATCCAATCGCTCCCTCTCTCTCTCTCTCTCTCTTTTCAAAAGAAGTAATCAATATCATTTATAGTATCGGAATCAACATCTAGTTGCAGACTACAGGATTACCAAAGAAGAATAGACAGTGGGTTCCCGTTACTTTCTTCACATAAAAATATAAAATGTATTTTCATTGTAAAATATCATGTAATTTAGAAATATCATTTAACTTCATTTTAATTAATCAATATACCTGGAGTGCATCTTGCACAATGCGTTTGTGTGCTGGGGAAGTGAGAAAGGAAAGTGTTTTCATGCGTGTGTGTCTGTGTCGGTATGTATGAATGAATAAATGAGTATACAGAATCTGGGAAATTTTTACCCCGGATGTGCACTATTATTATTATATGTTTTATAATGAATAAATATTCACTGAGCTTTTTCCTTTTTATAAAAAATTTCATAGCTTAGAATTAACGAGTTATAACTGGGACAGGTTGTTGGTCATTACTCGAAATTTAAACTAAATAACAGGGAGTTGTAACTTGTCAGCCCGCAATATTAAAAGTAGAAGTTTGCTACTGACAGACATATCCCGCCAAAATATTACGGGTATTTTTAGTGCGTGCGTGTGTGTATGTTAAAGGAGAGGGAGAAAGAGTGCCTACGACGAGAATCTGCACAGCCGGTCTCACACCTTTTATTTGCTTGTTTCAGTCATTGGACTGAGGCCATGCTGGGGCACCACCTTGAAGAATTTTTAGTCGAACGAATCGACGTCAGTACTTATTTTATTTTTGAGCCTGGTATTTATTCTATCAATCTCATGCTAACCGCAAGGTCCCGAGCGCAATTTTTTTCCCACGAGATTTCCGGACCCCAGTAATGAACTCATTTGCATATATAGCCAATCAGAGCTCACATTGACCTTTTCAAGTTAACAAACACACTCTACCAAGTAAACTCAAGACGAAGAACGGTTTTGTAAGTCGACCGATCGCCAAGTTATGCCTGATTTTAGAAGACAAGTAATTAGATAGATTTGATTCAATACCTATTATCGGATTTTGTTAGAGCCCCATATGGTAAGGATGTGGATGGGGAAAATGTGGGTAGAGGGTGATGTGTTAGCAATCCTCTCCCCTTACTGTTTTACAAAGTAAACAACAACGCAAATAACTACGCAGAGGCAGCCATGGTTGAAACAAAAACAAGAACAAGCATTCTTAAAAGGGAAAAGAAGCATGGTTCATTCCTTACCCAACTGACCTTATCGCCCATCACCCGATATGCGCTCATAAGTTAGTTTGATAACTGAGCTTTGATTGGTTGTATGCAAATGAGTTCATAACTGGGGTCCGGAACTCTCGTGGGAAAAAATTTCGCGTCCCAGGCACGTACATACATGCGCACACACACATACATACATACATACATACATACATACATACATACATACATACATACATACATACATATGCATACATAGATGTGTGTGTGCATATAGATAGTCGTGTAGTCCCTTGATTACCTATATAAAGTAGTTTTAAATTATGTTAGAATATTAGTGGGGAGCCTAATTTGGATATTTGCTTGTGATGGCTCATCATTGATTAAGCAACAATTGTGCACAACACGGCGTAAATCAGAACTGAAATAAATTTAAATAAAAGAGAACCTCATTGTGGTTTAAATAAGAATGTAAACACGTTCTATTCTATGGATGTTCAGTAAAACTAGAAGGGATGTCTCTTGACGGACCATTTCGCTCTTCGACGATTCATGAGAGAAGACATGCTCTTCTACGTTATGTATATGTATTTGTGTAAAGTACTGTTTTTGATATATTATTCCTGGGTTTCCATCTGTACTTCGCTGTAAGTGTCTTGTTGGTCTTGCATAATTTGGAGCCTTTTCACGCGGAGAAGCGTCATGTGAGACGGTCAGGATATCAAGGCTGCTCTAAAATTCTAGCCTTCCTGTACCGCTTTCTCTGTCATTTGCAATAGAATAGGCATTTCTGTAACCTGTGGTCTACCATATGAGCTAAATTTTCTGCTGAGTGTAGCTAGGATTTTATCAGTATGTTTGCTTAAAGGTGCTGTGAGCTATATACACTGCTGAGAGATTACTCTTCAGCTTATCACTTATATTTGAGCCATGATCGACCAAAATTCTTGTGGCCAATATCAAGCTGGCTGTTCCAAATGTATTATGGGTTCGAATCTAGACTGTTTGGGCAACTTCCATAAAGTCTACTGTTCTATCTATATAACACAAGTGCAATTAACTCAAGTTTTTACAGAATCTCCTAATATAATAATGAGCGTAGTGTTTATATATGTATGTATGTAGTATGTATGTATGTATGTATGTATGTATGTATGTATTTATCCAGAATCACGCCGGACCTGGAGGAGGAGAGAAAATAGTAATTCCGTGAAGGAGAAGTAGTGAGAGTAATAGCCCTGACTGAGAGGCAGTGAGAGAAAGTAACAGCAATGAGAGAAAGGAAGAGATGATAGATGAATATTGAAGGAAGGAGTGAAAAAATCAGCGTTTGAACTCTGTGTGAGTATGTGTGCATGTACAAGGGAAGTATGTGAATGTTTGTATGTGTGATTATGTACCTTATTTATATATACTACAATTAGCTGTCATTACTGACGGCGCGTAATCAGCTAGTTAAGTATAACGAGAGAAAATATTCTACGTTTAACGTAAAAAAAATATATTTTGCTAGTCATCATTAATAAATTTACTATTTATAGCGCAGGCGTGGCTGTCTGATAAGAAGCTTGCTTCCTAACCACATGCCTTCTAATATAGCTTCGTGCTTGTGTTTGTGTTTGTCCCCACCCCCACCATCGCTTGACAACCGATGTTGGTGTATTTACGTTCCTGTAACTTAGTGGTTCGGTGAAAGAAACCGTTAGAATAAGTACCAGTATAAGTCTAGGGAGCGATTTCTTCGACTAAAAGCCGGTGCTCCAGCATGGCCACAGTCAAAATTACTGAAACAAGTAAAAGAATACCCAATGTATACTTTTTAAAGCTATAATGAAGTAATTTAAGAGATTTGACTGCTGTTTCTAGTAGGTCGAGTAACTTTGTGCAGTGCTTTTCAACTGATGTCCCAACGAAAATATCTGGAAGAAGCGACATGTTTGTTAGATTCGAATCCACAATACATTTGGTACAGCCAGCTTGATAGTGGCCACAAGGATCATGGCTCAAATATAAGGATATATAAGGTCGATCATGGCTCAGATATAAGGATAAACTGAAGAGTAATCTCTCAGCAGTGTATATAGCTCACACCACCTTTGAGCAAACAGCCTTGGAGCGAAAAAATATGGAGATCTTCATGTCAAAACGATATATGAGAGATTTTGTTTCAATCGGCATTAACAGACTAAGTGGTACAAGCCAAAGGAGAAAACGGCTGCAAATATATTGCCTGCACTGACCCGTAATCTTCAAACTTGCAACATCTGCGGGCTTCTTTGCAAATCGTTACCGGAACACAAAATGTCACATCGACATAAGCATTATGACTGACAAAGAAAGTGTAGGCTGTCGCATCCTCATACGTTGAAACCGATAGGAGAGTCCATCATATATATATATATATATATATATCCACACACACAAGTATGTGTGTTCTTTTTTTCTGTTACATGAACAAACCTGGATGCCCTTTGACACTCTTAAAAAGACAACATACAGTTGAACGGAGAGATGAAGACGAGGTCGCTATGCATACATACATATGTACACATACTCAAGGTACAAATAGAGATACTAAAAGGAAAGAAAATAAATACCTGACTTGTCTTAAGGCTCACTAATTTTAAAATAAGTACTATAGCTTTCAAAAATAAACTTGCAATTTTCAGTATAGGAGACGATATTTAAGAAATCCTCATCTTCCTCACACCAAGAAACAATAATTACTTTAGCTGAAATTCACATATAAGAGTCAAGTATATTAAAATGAATAAAAAGAACACGGTGAAATTACCGAGGGTAAAGGAATATCCGACGTTTCGAACAATGTCATCTGAGTAAAGTTGATGAAAAGGAAATAAAAGACAGCTGAATTTTATATCCTGAAGAACGGAAGACACTGTGAGCTACAGGTGTAGGTAGGAAATACTAAGAAAGTGAAACTTAGCGAGGGGAAGAGAAATTAAAGGAGGAGGAAGGTGTGGTGAGATGAAGTTAAAAAAAAAACTGGGATGAGAAGAAGGAAACTGAAGGATAAAAATGTGATTACTGAACTAAAGAGACGAAGGAATAGAAATAAAAACGTTCAGTTAAACCTGTCGGTGACATAGGTTCCCTTCGGTTTCAACTATGAGTATTTAGGTGTTCGATCAACTGGCTTCCTTGCTCACTGGCCTCTCTACAAACACGCGTACCGTTAACGACATTCGCAAGTGGAATCAGTGAGACACATTGTGACCAGGTTGAACCTTTAAATTGCTGGTACAGTCGTCCGATGTAACCAATTTTATGTAAACAATTTCATTCACATTTGATAAAAATCGTGGCTAAGGTAAAAAGCATTTTTCTGAAGATGCCACGAAGAGGGAAATAAATCCAAGACTTCGAGATTTCGACGCGAATTTCTTAACCATTCGATATGTAGCACACACATGTATAAACATACTATATACATATATATATATATACACACACACACATATACACATACCTATATACACACACACACATACACACACACACACACACACACACACACACACACACCTATATATACACACACACGCGCAGCGATTTCACTGTCAGCGTATCATCCACACTTCTTTGAAATCAGATACCATCTTGGTTTTCAAAACAACGAGAAAGCTAATGCAATTGGAGTTAAGTATATCGTTGGAAGAGAGGCTGGAGAAGGCGCAAGGAGTTGGCATAGAACTAGGTGTTTTTTTAGTGGAGCTTGGCTGTCGAGGATTAGTAAGTCGCACCCTGAGTAAGGCCTATGAAACCCTGAGCTTTACAAAGAATGAGCAGAAGAAGAGACATCAAGGAGAACGTAGAGGCTGCTCAGAAAGAATTTAGAGAGTTCTGGTTGAAAAGAGATCGAAGAGGACAGTATAATACTGTGTAGACACAGGTCTATACTTGATCAACCAGTATCGGGTTACCTGCATAAAAGTGTGTTCTAAAACCCGAGACTCTAAATGATTTCAGGATACAACACTAGCGACATTGAGTAAATTCATCTGGTTGAAAACTGATGAAAAATTAGGGACTTTCTACTCCTGTCTTCCGTCTACTTCTGCACTCAGTATACGTTATACATTTTTACTTCTTGTTTGTGTATTTATAATACATTTCATCCCAGCTTAATTTAATTCGTCCTTAGTCGAAAGACACCTGTTGTTAATGTCCTGTTATTTGTATTTGTGTACCATTTCTCCATTTTTTTTCTTCCCGTCCTTGTTTTCGTATACATTCGCTGCTTTCTTCCAAGGAATATAGTGCTCTTAGCTCAGTTTTTCCCTGGGGCTGGCCAGATTGAGGCAGTCTCTAGTATAGCCAGCCGAAATTGCAAAGATAATCTGGAACTCGACTGAGGAAAGAAAACTCCGAATGGCCCGTCCTTATTTTCTTTGTATCGTCTGTCTGGATGTTTTGTTGTCCCTTTTTTGTATCACCTAACTGTCTGGATGTTTTGCGTTCTTGTCCCATTTTTGCATTTTATATATATATATATATATATATATATATCTATGTATGTATTATATATGTGTGTGTGTGTATTATATATATATATATATATATATATATATATACATACTATATATATATATATACTATATATATGTATTGTGTATATATATATTTGTGTGTGTGTGTGTGTGTGCATATTCTACAGCAGATCCAAAAGTGATGCCCCTTTAGAAGTGCCGTCTCGGGCGGATCGCCACTACCGCCCATCTACGCTAATGATTCAAGTATTGCATCTCTAGAAGTATGTTGGATTTGTATTTTTAACGAACCTGTAAAGACACAAGGAAAAGTCAACGGCATCGTCAATTCAACTCCGAGACGTCACATGCATGGCTATCTAAATAGTATATAGAATTTTTATATAATACTGCTAATTATTTTTTCAATGACAATTGCTACATGTTTGATATACACATATATTCTTTGTGATAATAAGACCCATATTCATTCATAGCGGTTCCGGAGAAGACATTTTCATTTAATGCTTTTAATTAAGACGGATAAGCTGCGTGATGCCTATGTAGTTTCAAATTTTTTATCTATCACCTGTTTCAGTCATTGGACTGCTGCTATGATGGAATAACGCCTTCAAGGGTTTTAGTCACACAAATACACGCTAGAATGTTTTTTTTTCTATCTAGTACGTATTCTATCCACTTTTTGCCGAACCGCTTTATTGGTGATGAGGGCGTAAACATACCAACACCGGTTGACAAGCTGTGGTGGATGGACAAACACAAAGACACAGACAGATAACATACATACATACATACATACATACATACATACATGCATACATAAATACATACATGTATATTACTCAGTTTCGCACCGTGCGACATTGAGTAATTTCATCTGGTTGAAAATTGATGAAGAATTAAATACTTTCTGTTTCTGTCTTCCGTCCATTATATATATATATATATATATATATATATATATATATATATATATATATATATATATATACATATATATATATATATATATTGGGTCTCTGCTTCACGAATAATATGGACATCGCTCATGATGTGAAAGTGATGCTGACGTTAGTCTCGGATCACAACATAATAGAGCTGTCTATGTTTGGACCGAAAGTAACCAGAGACATACAGCTTAAAGGAAGCACCCGAAATCTCTCCAATCTGAGCTTCCACAAAGTATGCTGGAAATCGATGCAAAAAGAGATCCTCAGACAGAACTGGCCGAAATGTCTCTCCACACCAGACATTGGCATGAAACTAGAATGTATCATGTATGTTGTGCAAGTTATATGCCAGAAATATGTTCCAGGGCACAAGTCCAAAACAAATACGAACAAGATTACAAGGAAGAGGAAGATCCTCATGAGACGATGGGCGAAGGTTGCAAATCGACTCAACCAACATCCCAAAAGTAGCGAAATGTCTCGCCTAAAAGCAACACTGATGGAGATTGAAAAAAGGCTGCAACCTAAAGGCCTTCTTTCATTACGAGAAAGAAACAGCCTCAGCACGCTGTAAGATAGGATCCCTCTTCTAAAAGGATGGCTCCCTCACAGACAGTCCAACCAGGATCAGTGAAGTGCTGAATGACCAGTTCAAAAGTGTCTTTACCACCTCGTTGGAACACAGACAAGTGAACGAACCAGTGGACTTCTTTGCCGCCTCACCTGTAACCAGCGAGGCAGTTACGATGGAATACATCGACATTAGAGAATATACTACTAGCCATAGATGAAGTGGACACAAGCTCAACTGCTGGTCCTGGTGGTTTCTCAGCAATCCTTCTCAAATCCTGTAAGCGTGCTCTGGCAAAACCCCTCCAGATTCTCTTCCAGAGCTTTCTTGCAAATGGCAGACAGCCAAGCAAGCTGAAGGAGGGAATCATATGCCCAATCCATAAAAGGGGAAGCAGAGCAGATACCAAAAACTATAGGCCTATCTCTCTGGCTTCACACATCAGCAAACGGATAGTCAGAGGGAAACTAATCGCATTCCTTGAAGAAAATAACTTGCTGAGTGATACCTAGCATGGTTTTCGACCAGGTGGGAGCTGCTTGACTCAGCTCCTACAACATTATGACTGAGTGTTGTGGCAGTTACTCAACTACTCAAATGTGGACATAATATACCTTGATTTTGCAAAAGCTTTTGACAAGGTGGATCATGGTATGATATGCCACAAACTGCGTGATCTTGGCATAGCTGGAAAACTTGGAGAGTGGTTACATGACATTCTGAAAGATAGAAGTCAGGCAGTAGTGGCCAATGGAGCCAACTCAATGAAAACACAAATAGTAAGCGGTGTGCCACAGGGCACTGTCTTGGGCCTGCTTTTCATAGTGGCTCTTTCAGATATGCCCTCAACCGCCCGGATAGCCACCCTTGCAAGCTACGCAGACGATACGAAAGTCTCGCAGAAAATACAGAACCTCAGCGAT
Organism: Octopus sinensis; assembly: GCF_006345805.1. Lineage (NCBI taxonomy): Eukaryota > Metazoa > Mollusca > Cephalopoda > Octopoda > Octopodidae > Octopus > Octopus sinensis. The sequence goes on along the minus strand of NC_043002.1, from coordinate 46,549,710 downwards.
GTTGCACATCTGCAGCAGGAGTTGGACTCAATTTATAGATGGGCTGAGGATAATAATATACAGTTTAATGCTGAAAATTTCAAGCCCTCCGCTACCAGCGTCGAAAACTGAATATGAAACTTACAGAGTACACTGGTCCCCAGGGAATTACAATCCCAGAGCTTAAATCAGTCAGGGACCTGGTTATCGATATGAGTGATAATTCCTCTTTCCAAGTGCACATTACCAGGATGGCCACAAAGTGCAGAAGACTGGATGGATGGATCCTGAGAACATTCAGAACCAGAGATAAGGAAACCATGATGGTCCTCTGGAGGACATTCGTCTTCAGCTGCCTGGATTACTGCTCCTAGCTATAGTCACCCAACAGTGTAAAATTAACAGCAGACCTTGAAGCAATCCAGCGAGCTTCACAAAGAACATCGTTTCCTTGCAACACCTCAGCTCCTGAGAAAGGCTGAAACAGCTAAGGCTCTACTCCCTGGAGCGATGGCAGGAGAGGTGCACAGTAATATACCTCTCGAAGATCCTGGAAGGAACTGTGCCAAATTTTGGCATTGAAAACTACACCAATGTCAGAACGGGTCGACACTGCACAGTGCCAAAGATCTCAGCAATGCCATCGCACTTCAGGACAAGTTACTGCAACAGCCTGGGTTTCAGGGACACCAGCTTTTTAATATTCCCCCAAAGCGTCTGAGGAACTTGCACAAAGTAGATGTAGGCGCTTTTACATCAAGGCTGGACCTCTTCCTGTCGAGAGTTCCAGACGAACCTACCTCACGGCAAGAGGTGCAAATAAGAGTAACTACAACAAACTCCATTCTACACCAAGTGCTACATATTAAAGAAGGATCTCAGTAATAACAGTGTAGCAAAACGGCGGTGCTCCAGCATAGCCTCAGCTCGGAGCTGAAACTACAAAACGAACACACACTCACACACTCACACACACACACACACACACACACACACACACACACACACACACACACACACACACACACACACACATATATATATATTATCTTCATACATAAAATCGTTCCGTCTGTCTGTCTGTGCGCTTATAACACGAGTATTGTTCATCCGATCGCACTGAAATTTTAGATATGGATACATGAGAGACCTGGGCGTTCCGTAATCTAAAAAGATTTTCAAAACCGTTAGTTATATATAAATATACCAATAAGAGAATGGAGAGGATCAAGAGGTGAGATATATATATATACTAAGTGCTTGCTAAGTCTCCAGCTATCAAATTCTTTAACAAGGCTAGGGGGCATAGTGGAAGGCACGTGGTCAATGTGCCGCACAGTGAGACTGAATCCAAAATCACTCACCCGTGCCTGTGCCTCACATGAACCCTCTTCTTTTTATTATTTTTTTTTTGTCGTTTCTTATTTTATTCACATTTAGGTATATTTATAGGAATACAAATCCAGCTCACTATTTGATTGGTACTTTATTTTAACGACCTCGGAAGGATAAAATGCAAAGTTAACCTCAGCGGGATTTGAACTCTGAACTAAATACCGCTAAGGCATTTTGCTCGACTACTACTACTACTACTACTACTACTACTGCTGCTGCTGCTGTCGCTGTTAGTGCTGCTATAATCCCTATGGAACCTCTCAGCAGCTATTCAAACTAAGCCGTTGAGAATATTTATGTCTTGACGTCGGACATATCGCACTGCTGGTAACCGAATACCAACTCCTGTTCTTTCAGCTGGTTCGGACATATAGTAGTGCTTCCATCCATTCAGCTGGTTCGGACACATAGTAAACGCTGTCAGCTGGCATCCCAATCTGCACTCATATTCGTCTCGGTTTATCTGCAACGTGTATTTACTATGTTACCAAATATATAAAAAAAGGTTACACGCGCCCCGTCCCCTCCATATGCATACTCAGGCAGGCACGTAGTCAACGTATCACACGTTGTGACTATAAGACAGACAGACATACAGACAGACAGGCAGACTGACTGATGAATGGATGATAGGATGGACAGACAAACAGACAGGCAGACAGACAGGTAGATAGATAGATAGATGATAGATAGATAGATAGATAGATAGATAGATAGATAGATAGATAGATAGATAGATAGATAGATAGATAGATAGATAGATGGTTGGTTGGTTGTTTGGATCGATCTATCGATCGATGGATAGATAGGGTTTAAAATTGAGATCTAAATGGTTATAGATCGATGGAAAGATAGACTGACTGAGAAATAGAAACAGATAGAGAGATAGCTAGACTGAGAGAGACCTTAGATATCGAAAAGTTCTTATGTTCCTGCCTCTTGCTAAAACAAAAATAAAAACTGAACAAACGAGAGAGCTTGTATGCGTTCACTCGACTTGCTAGAAATAGTACAAACATACCAATAGTTACGGTTGGAATGGCTTTGTTCATAAGTCTGCTCTGGTCTATTTGATAGACAGAAACAACATACGAAAAACAACGAAAAAGAGCTCGAGGGAAAGACGAATATATAACATAGAAACGTATATATTATTGTTGTTGACAATGTAGTTTCCCCCGAAAACCACGTTAACGTTCGTTTCTACCATATTCCTGGCAACAACATTTGCTAATTCCCCTGAGATCCTCCCTTGTTTGGCTATTTTCCCATTCATAAAAATAGTTCGATGCCTTCCACTTATGGGTAATGTTTTTTGTCATTTTTTTTTTTTTGCTTTCATTTTCGGGTCTTAATTTTTTTTATTAGAATATGTATAGAAAAGAGAAAGAGAAAAAAATAGAGACGGGTCAATGAACTCATCTGCTCGGACTTTGATAAACAGAACAAAATGTGTAATGTCCTGCTTATAAACTTAGGCAATAACGAAGATAAGGAATATGCTGCCCCAGATCTCATCATTCGGTACCGAATTCGTCCTTACTATCCCCTAAAGTCTGTAGATCCAGAATGGTTCCCAAAATCTATCAGGTGACATGTCTTTGTAGGGAAAATCTCTCTCTTTTGGACTTCACAAAAGAATACATCATCGTCATCATTACCATCTTCACATGACCACAAAACTCATAGGGAAACGGGAGACTCGTAGTATTTTGAAATAGTAATAATGTCTTACGGGAAGTACATGTTGTCTTCAACCAAGAATCGAAACTCGGTCGCTGGGAATTTACCACTTACTCATTGGCACGTATCATAAACTGGTATCCATATAACCTTATACATTGAGTAGGAAAGAGACAAGATGCTGTGATGTTCATGCTCTTGTAAAAATCGTTTGCGAGTGAGGTGAAAGAAATGATGCCCATTGACGATCGTAATCAGTTACCCGGGTCTCTTACGAAACTATAAACGAGTATACATTTTTGCCAGTATATTTATTAGTTGTTGTATAGCCCCCGGTTCTATCGTGATCGGGCACACTTATGATGGAAAGCATAAGCATTCCAGTTGTGACCATCCTGTAATATCTAAGACTGCATTGTCCAATATAACCTTCCATTTTTAAGACCGTAGTGATTTGATGAAGATGTGGATGCTTTTGCTAACAGGTCGTGAGACCAGTACAGCACACCCCTACTCTACGAACTACAAGTGCATAAGAAGTTGGAAAGGAGTGCAGTTATGCTAGAAAAATTAATGAATCTTTAATTTAACATTAAACAACTGTTCATACGGCTTAAACAGACAGACAGGCAGATATATAGAACTTTGCCTGCGATCAATTTCGAATTTAAATGCAGGCAAAGTTTTTCCCGCAGGTCTCCCTATATCTAACGTAGAGGCTCCTTTGTTGGGTCATCTATTAATTACTTATGTTTAATAGTTCATATGTGTACGTGTGTCTGTGGTGTTTTGTGAGAAGTATTTTTTTTTATCAGCAATTGTAAGTGGTGAAAGCAAGCGAATGTTTACAAGACAAGAGAACTTAATTCGAAGCTTTTGTGAACAGCCGAGCTAGTTAAATACAAATAGTGGTAACTTCAAATCAGCTAGTTAACATAACGTCTGGCATTAAACAAATATAATACATTATCAACACAATAGTCTGACATGGACACCGAGCGCGGAGTGAATGGATGGAGAGAAGAAAGAACGAATGAGGAGGGAAGGACAGAAATAATGTCCGAAAAATAAATTCTGAATAGCATTCGCTTATTCTATCTGAAATTAAATGGTGAGCCATCCAACCATTTTCACAGAACATTGCTATTATATTCGTTGTTGAGCTATGATTAAAGTCATTCCAGGAGTGACCATCCCATCTTTATTTCAGATGTTGTATATCAAAAACTACATAATCCTTTTCTTAAGACGCTAGCGTGTGATTTAAGGGAAATTTGGTTGCTGCTATTTCTAACAAGCTACGCAAGTGCATAGAGGCTCACTCCCTTGTTCATATAGCAGGTCAACCCTAATCAAAAGTACACCTATGATCATAAAAAAGCATTTCAACCATGACATCGCATCTTTTATTTATGCAACGTGTATCCACTACTACGTTATCTAGTGTAATCTTGAATATCAGTTTTTTTAAAACAGTAAGGCAATTTAGCTGTTATTTCTAACAGACCGAGTAACCACGTAGAGGCTGCGTTGTCGGCTCGTTATTGTTGTGGTATAATGTTGCATTATTTATGCCCAGATAAGCCCTGATTACTATGATTAAAGGTATTTTAACCGTAACGATTCTTTCTTTCTCTCTCTCTTACTCTCTATCTAGCTATCTATCTATCTTTCTCACTCTGTATCTCTCTCTCCTCTCTGTCTGTCTTTTTTTTCTACTACGATATAATGTATCTAAGTCTAAATTATTGCAACCTTCCGATTTGCAAACAAACAATAGGGTATGAAATTTGGCTGCTATTTCTGTCAAATCAAGCGACCACAGCGAGGCTGTTGTTGCTATTGTAGTCATAGTGGTGACAGACTACGAAGCGAATGAACATTTGGTAAATGAAGACCTGACCTGAACCTAAACACGGTACATGAGCATCAGAATTAATAAGAAATATTAAGTCAAGAGCAAATAGGAAGAGAAAAGTATGGTTTCTAATATTTTTATAATAGTTTAAGGACGTATTGTCAAATTTCAATATGATAAGCGTATTTTCTTAAGCATTGAAATACAATCTTAGTTCGGATATGTTAGGTCTTTGCTCCCTTTAGTCTGTTTGGGTTCAGGGTCCGATACATAAGGACTAAATGATGATTATTAATTAAGCTGAAAAGTTTTAATAGACAATCTAATGCTCGTTATTAAGTGCACAGTGGATACATTTCAATTCAACAGACTCTTGTGAAAGCAGTGTAAGGTGTTAATGTTAAAAGTTTTATCATTTCTATCCGTTGTATTAGTATTGTAAACACTTTAATCTTGTCCAGAAACAGTACTTCACGGACTTATTGGAGCTAATAAGGGTGAGGCAGACACTCACACACATACACACAGCTATGACTCACTTATGCTGCTTAGTAGTATCAGTACTACTAACTACACCAGCCCACAACACAGAAGTAGCTTGCATATATATATATTTTTTTTTCTTTAAAGATTTAATATGAGCGAATATTTATAGAGAAAAAGTATTCATTCTCTGTCACTCTCATTTAATAATGGTTGAAATATTATAGAAGTAAAAACAATTCTAGTACCAAGTTTCTTGTTTATTAAACTTATATAATTTTATTTTACACGAAAACTCGATGTTGTAACTTCTATATGGTCTAAGACATGGTGAACTTTGGGTCCACGGCCAAACGATTGTACGTGTATATCTGGTACGCACGCACACACACGCATATGCATTTCTAATTCACTACATAGCCCAGATATAAAATACACATGCACGTACACACATGTGAATGTATTTCACGCGTACCAACTGGATATAAGAATATAAAGGAAAAAAAATAACGTCGTAAAATTAATAGTCGCAACATTTCGTTCTTGACTTGGAACGTGTTACTTATTCCACAACGTATGTGCCGTGTGCATGTTTATGAACCAGTAGAGCATAGAAAGTGCATAATATGGTTATGTGTATGTATGGATGCGTGCGCGCGCTTGCATGCGTAGTGAATGATATAAAATATACTTGTGTATGTGTGTGTTTATAAGTAATGGAAATGTATCCTTGTACGAGAACTTTTCGTAATGTTGATAAGCATTGGCATACAAATATCTGTCTAGTGAACAAGCATGCTTGTTCACAACAGATCGGCAATAATCGATCAGACCTATGATCAAAGGCATTTAAATTATAACCGTCCCATCTTATTTTCATGCATTCAACACCTCGAGTTTACATTATCTAAACGTGTTCCTGGGAATTTGGCAGCTATTTTTAGCAGTTCAAGCAACTGCGTACAAGTTCTTTCGTTGACTTGAAAGCAAAGGGATGCATTTTTAGAAAAGGGTTAGGAGAATATATTCAAGGGTCCCATACAAGGCTTTCTTAGAAGTATTATAGGCCCGCGGGCAAAACAATGCACTGGAGCCAATAATATTTATTGACAGCAAACCACTGCATAGATTAGCGATGGGTCGCTAGATTCGTGCGGTGTCCTGGTCAACCCCTCAATGTGCTTCTTATACCTTGAAACAAGACTGGTCCCACATAAACGTAAAATGAAGTAAAGCTTCAAGAAATACATTTACTGTAATCATTAGTTGTTTATTATATACTACCTGTTTGCAATCTGTGTCATTTTATTTGGTAATGTTTATAAACACTTGACATATTTGTTAATTTAATATTAAACCTATTTACTGTTTATTAAATTCACCAATGAATACTAAGGGAGAGGATACATGAAATTGGAGACGGGTGTGTGTCGAATGAGACACAAAACCGAAATATTAACATCATATTCAGACTAGAGATATTTTTGCTTTAAATTGTTTCCTATTTTGTTTTCAACGAAATTGTTTTCCGTTTATTAATAACAGGAGTCGTTCCAGAATATTCAGTACCTTAGGCTAGCTAACCTACAGTGTACTTCGACTTAGCTTTTTTTTTTCTTTCACTTTTTCTTTTTATTCTTCTAAGTGATTTAAAAATTCACTTTGCAGCCACATGATTTCGGAGTCAGTGTCACTGCGCGACACTTTGGGCAAGTGTCTTCTAGTACAGCTCCGGGCTGACGAATGCCTTGTGAGTGAAAACGGTCGACGGAAACTGTGTGGAAGCCCGTCGTATATATGTGTTTGTGTCTGTGTGTGTATGTGTTTGCGTTTGTCCCTCGCTTGATAACCAGTGTTAGTTTGTTTACGTCACCTTTAGTTAGCGATTCGGAAAAAGAAACTAATTGAATAAGTACGAGACTTTAAAAAGTAGTGGCTTGAGTTGTTCGACTTAACTATAACAGAGATGCCCCAGCTTGAAAACAAGTAAAAGATAAGCGATAAAAGAACCAATGTCCCTTTTTGCATGAACTGAAAATTGTAGTAATACACGGGACATATTTTCCATCACTGCAATAACTATGAATCAAAAGTCTCCCTGTGCCATGAAGTTCGTCATCTTAGAATGGTATTTTACTATCTTCCATGAAAAAGTGTGTACAACGTTCATCATCAGATATAAAATAAATCGTATAACAAAAGTAAAAGCATCTGATTCCTTTCGGTTGCGGGAGAAGTTTTGCTAAGATCATGGATGAAAAAAATCTGGTGAGTCCCAATACGGCTTCATAACTGCAACGCATCGTCTTTTACCTTTTACTTGATTCAGTCATTATATTGCGGCCATACTGGAGCACCACCTTCAAGAGTTTAGTCGATTTTATTATTTTAAAGCTTGATGCTTATTCCATCCGTCCCTTTTGCCGAAGAGTTAAATAGCAGGGGCATAAACAAACTAACACCGGTGATGGAGGACAAACACAAAGACACGCGCATATATATATATATATATATATATATATATATATATATATATACACGCGCGCGCGCGCACACTGGGTGTTCAAAAAGTTTCTCCGCAGTGAATTTTTTTTCATCCAAGATGCATGTCAAAACATGTGTAGAAGAGTAAACTTATGTATTGAAAATGAAAGACGAAACTTTCAACACTTCTTTTAAAGTCTTGTAAAGTCTAATATATTCTTTTGTGGTCTTATACCATCTTATAAATATTTATTTTGCAATAAAATACTTACTACGGAGAGACATATATATATATATATATATATATATATATATATATATATATATATATATATATTTATATACGACAGGATTCTTTCAGTTTCCGACTTCCAAATCCACTCACTCGAGGTTATAGTAGAAGTTGCTTGTCCAAGGCGCCACATAGAGAGACCAAACCCGGAACTATGTGATTGGGAAGCAAACTTCTTACCACACCGCCACGCCTAGAAAAGACTTTTGTTGCAGGACAACAGAAGGGCAGCAAACTAAAAGAAGTACTATTTCGTTTGTCGACTTTATTGAAGGATTTTTCGTACAAGGCAATGCAATCTTGTGTAACTTCCCTAAAGAACTGTTGCTCCTAGAAAATAGTCAATATGCTGCTGTGATTTCCACACGGGCAATATATTGTTCGATACTCGTCGAGGCCGACTTTACCTTTCATCTTTTCGGTATCGATAAAATAAGTACCAATTAAGTAATAAAAATAAATGCGCCCTTTTAAAGCCTAGCCAGGCAGGCTCATGGGCCCGGTTTCCCGGTTTCTATGGCGTATGTGTTCCCCAGCTGGACAGGACGCCAGTCCATCGCAGCGTTACTCATTTTTGCCAGCTAAGTGGACTGGAGCAACTTGAAATGAAGTGTTTTGCTCAAGAACACAACGCGTCGCCCGGTCCAGGAATCAAAACCACAATCTTATGATCATGATGCTGACACCCTAACCACTAAGCCACGCGCCTCCATCCAATTAAGCAATAGGGTTGATGTAATCGACTTATCCACACCCTCGAAGTTGCTGAAACTAGTATATTGTGTTCGATGTAGCTTCAGTGTACAGTAAATGCGTTACTTGTACTTCTCTTTCTTTTTGTAATTTCTTTCTCTTTTGTATAACAGCTCTATTACAGGAAGAAATATAAAAATTTTAGATTGAGTGGGATTATATCTAACATCAAAAAGGATTGTAAACAATATCAAGCCTTAATATCTAAAAGCGTGTTTGACTTTCTACATTGGTAGTTACTTTTTAACAAGCTCACTGGCTAATCGCCCCATCAGCGCCTGTTCTGGCAGTGTTTTTCTACATGTCGCTGGTGGAAAGACGAGTTACTGCTACCTCTAACGGTTGAGCGGCCATCAGTGACAAGACCAAGGAAGGTCGAAATCACGTGACCTCGTGGTTTCGGCGCTGGGGGAGGTGGGTATTTATCTCCCCGCTAGCGATATAAACAATAGTAGTTTGCACCAAAAGCCGATATGAGGGTTTCTCTCATGGCGTCTGCCACAGTATAGTTTGTTCTAACAGAACATCCGCTTTTAACTTCGTTTTTGTATCTGGTTTGCAAGATTCTTTATATGAATTCGTGGTGTGTTGAAACAAATTTTGTTGTGTTTAGGAAGAGTCATTATGCCAATATAATTAACACACGCACTGGTTCACTAGTTGAATATTTAACTAATTGACTAATAATAAAGGAGTGGAACTGGACCAGTGCGTGTGTTAATTATATTGGTATAATAATTCTGCCTAAACACAACAAAATCCATGTTTAAGTAAGGATAAATATTGACGCTTATGTTCTTGTAGCACTCAATCAGACTTACTCGAAGCCCTACCTGCAAGTAAAACAAGTCAACAACTGTTAGTACCTGTATTTAGTGGGGAATGCGATTGCACATAAAGACAACGGCAGTTCTTTACTTGTAAATCATCTAATCTTCCACATACGCGCCTCAGTACAATTACTTTGAGACGCATCGTTTTATACTGTCTGTTAATGTATATGGGAATCAGATGAAATGGATCTCTTTCTACGTTGTGCAGCTGAGATAAAGTTTTCAGCAATATCAGCAACCTTTGTCTACAAACACAAAAGAAGCGGTTTTGAATCCTTTTATATAAGCTGTTTATAGTGAGCTTCTAAAGTGACAAAGCAAGAAATATTTGCAGTGGATCAATTGACAGAACCATGGGGTGACTATTTCTGCAATATAAATTCCGATATCTCAACAAAATCGTTATGATGCTGGCTTACAAATTGACGCTAAAAAACAAAAATCACGCTAATCTACATATGTAAAACCGCATAGCAGGTGCACAAAAAATATAAGATTAAATCAGTGGTTCTCAACCGAGATCCATATGGCCCTTGGAAGGAGTCCATATAAGATTTTGTTGTTAAAAATTATATGCAATGAATTAGTTATACTTCTACGTTGACACAATAATTTTTTTAATACAATTCCTAATAATACTTAATTATAAAGATATAATAGGCGCAGGAGTGGCTGTGTGGTAAGTAGCTTGCTTACCAACCACATGGTTATGGGTTCACTCCCACTGCGTGGCACCTCGGGCAAGTGTCTTCTACTATAGCCTCGGGCCGACCAAAGCCTTGTGAGTGGATTTGGTAGGCAGAAACTGGAAGAAGCTCGTCGTATATATGTATATATATATGTGTGTGTGTTTGCCCCCCCCTCTCAACATCGATTGACAACCGATGCTGGTGTGTTTACGTCCCCGTAACTTAGCGGTTCGGCAGAAGAGACCGATAGAATAAGTACTAGGCTTACAAAGAATAAGTCCTGGGGGTCGATTTGCTCGACTAAAGGCAGTGCTCCAGCATGGCCGCAGTCAAATGACTAAAAGAAGTAAAAAAGATAAAAGAAAAGCATTGCTAAACACCAAATGACTATGAAGGTCTATCTGAGTAACATGGGAATTAAAGGGATCCATGAATAATCAGCAAAGACATATTTCATTAAAGAAATATAGCATGAGCAACAACTTTGTTATCGTTTACAGCAATTTTCTGCTTTAGATGACAAAGGACGTGTTATTAAAAAGTTCGACATGCAGAGGAGATTGATTTCATGTACTTTGTCATTATACTCATGCCTAGATTGGAATTTAGAGTCTCCAGAGAACTCTTGCAAAGGCCATCACGAGGACACGGTGGACAAGCGAAACAGCTTGTGTGTGTATGTGTGTGTGTGTGTGTGTGCGTGTGTGAGTGTGTAAGAGTGGACACATACAATACATGCACGCGCACGCAAACATATTAGCATATTAGCAACCATCATTTTACTAAATTAATGAGTGTGTGTGTACACTCACATATGGATGGAAGCACTCTGTCGGTTACGACGACGAGGGTTCCGGTTGATCCGAATCAACGGAACAGCCTGCTCGTGAAATTAACGTGCAAGAGGCTGAGCACTCCACAGACACGTGCACCCTTAACGTAGTTCTCGGGGATATTCAGCGTGACACAGAGAGTGACAAGGCCAGCCCTTTGAAATACAGGTACAACAGAAACAGGAAGTAAGAGTGAGAGAAAGTTGTGGTGAAAGAGTACAGCAGGGATCACCACCATCCCTTGCCGGAGCCTCGTGGAGCTTTAGGTGTTTTTCGCTCAATAAACACTCACAACGCCCGGTCTGGGAATCATGACCGCGAGTCCGCTGCCCTAACCACTGGGCCATTGCGCTTCCACACACATATACACATATAAGTGTGTGTGTGTGTGTGTGTATTTCGTTTTTATGTTTGGTTTGCAAGATTCTTTATGTGAATTCATGTATCGAAGCATGTTTTATTGTGCCTTGATTGCAAGAAGCAATGAGAATTTTAGAAAAAAATAATTAAATTAGTGGAAATCGAACCGGTGAATGTGTTAATTAAGGCATTAACACAGAATGACTCTCCTCAGACACAATAATTAATATATATATATATATATATATATATATATATATATATATATATTATATATATATATATATATATATATATTAGCTGACCATTCAAAATACTACTGTCATGGCACTCCCACATTCTTCTTCTTCTTCTTCCCTACCAAGAATTCACAACGACCTCGAACCCACAAGAGTAAACAAGAGAGACGGAGACAGGCAGAAACAAGGAAAATGCCACTTGTATTTGAACTCTATGCAAATATTCTTTTAAATAAGCTTTTTTTAATTTTTTCTAAATTAATTGTTTAATTGTTACAGTTGGAAAAGTCTCTATGACTGAAATGTTTTTTATAAAATTATTTTAGCATTTTCTATCTTGACCCTTTTTTTCCATATATATATATATATATATTATATATATATATAATATATATATATATATACATATACATATACAGACCTCCAACGAAATCTATTGTTCTTAACAATATACCTATCCTAGATTTGGACAGTTATAAAAACAAGAAATTCATAAACCAAAGTGAGTTAGCAAGTAATGTAACCAAAAGGACTGTAATTTATAGCAAGCAGAAGGATCGAAATAGCAACAATCGAGGCTATTGAGGAATATTTGAAAGAAAAAAGGTCGACCACGTTCATTACAAGAAGACAGTATGGCACAGTAGAGGTGCGTATCTGTCTCGTATACACTTCAATGATCCACTCTCCTGATAGCTAGCTTTTTCCTCGACCATGCATTTCTGTCTCTTCCTCGATCGTTCGTTAAATTTTCTCCGAACCTTTCTGGAGGGGAAGTGATGTAGTGGCTTCATGCAGGCATAGCGTGGATTCGATCCTCGATCGCCAAATTTCACTTTTCTCACGGTAAAACAAAAGTTTTTCTGTGAGTGACAGCAGATGCCTTCGCTAAACCGGAATAAAGTCTTCGCCACTTGACCCATCGAACCTCTTCTAGATCACCAAAAGCTAGAATAGAGATAACAGACCTCCAACGAAATCTATTGTTCCCAACAATATGCTTATCCTTCTGGCTGGGTTTGGATAGTTATAAAAACAAGAACTCCGTAAGCCAAAGTCAGTTAGTGAGAACCGAGTCTGAAGGAAAAGGTACAAAGAGACAACTATGGTAACTCACCAACGAAGCAGTTGTTTCGACCCACCACTCTCACTTTCACTTTCTTTTCTCTGTAACATTACCATATCTCTCTATATATACTACTATGAGAAACCCCCCCCCCCCAATAATATATATATATATATGATAGCTTATAAATTTATCACATACCCGCCGAAATTAACTTCTTTTTTTTTTACCTGGCATGTTTTTCCATTTACTAATTATATACAGCAACCCGTCATGGTTTTGGATATATACAAAGTAACGGTAAGTAAATATTTCTTTACAACTTCGATCACTGTTCTTCTTCCATCTTTCATACTGGCAACCAACACCTAACAACAACCGTTACAATTGGTGACTCTCGACTGCAACGAAGAACTAACCGTTACATATATATACATATATATATATATATATATATGGTATGTCTAATTTCGCTAAATCCAAAATACATAAGGTGGGGTGATAGTCAAAAAGACGTTTGAGAAGCACTGGTAAATATGATTGCCTGGATACTGGACTGTCGTTGCTTTAACCACCTATTCGCTAACAAAAATGCTCACTGCCGATACGTAACCTGCCCTTAGAAGATATAAAGCTGAAAAATATCACTCTAGAAAGCCTAAACAAAGGGATCGAAGAAAATATAACCTACTCTGTGTACACAAAAATGCGCACAAATCTAAGCGTATACTCTAATTTGCGTTTTGGAAACATTCATGAACGTACTTGATCGAGTTTCATCGTTAGCGAGTATTTCCTCAATCGCATGTGTTTACATTTCTAAACCTTCTTCAGCAAAGGTGCTTGTGTGCGTGTGTGTGTGAGTGTACTGATAGCAGCAAACCGAAAGTTTCTAAGACGATTTGGGCCAAATTATCACACTTCATTGATATAGTGCAACGGTGCATTTAATCATCTCCTAAGTAGTCAGCTACATTCTTTAGGATTACATATACTGCTTATCAATATTTTATAAGTGGAGAACTTAGAAAATTCTCATCATCATTACCTAATGAATTTTTCAGGTTTTCGTACAAAAGAGTTATTGAGTGGAACGATCACAAACTCTTCAGTGTGCCTTTCAATTGAAAACGTGTGATTAGGGTTTAATTTAAATGATTTACCTTCTCTGGCAAACCTTGTGCTACCGGTTCAATTTCATTATAATCAAAACTCGCCGTTATAAATTATTTTTTTCATTAGCAAATATAGACCAGATGACGATCGAGGTAATTTTCTGTTCTCTACTCATATTATATTGCTAAGCAGTGTATATTCCTAAACGACAAATGTCTGTTCGGCCCGAATCATCTGCATAAAAGCTAACTATAGTCGATACACAGACATCGTTTTTTTTTTTTTTTTCCCCTATACATTAACTAACAACTATTCAAAATAACTTTTTAATGTGATAACTTGAAAGTCATGAAGTAAAACAGGGATTGGAGCAGTAAAGAAATTTTTGGAAAGCCCAAATAAGTCTACCAGACAGTTTTTATTAGTGATCTCTTCTACTAGAGAAAAACACTTATTTTCTTTCTACCAAAATGTAGAAACTCTCAACATCTAAAAGTACAAAAGTTCGTGCTATTTCTATTCCAGAGCTTCTACTACAGATCCATTGACCACAACTGGTAAGATAACTCAAATAATGTGTTTATTACTTTTATTGAACTTGCCTTGCAATACATAAATTCCAAACATTAAAAGCTATCAAAAGTACCAATATATTGCCTGTTTCGTTTTGGGCGTATAGTATCAATCAATGATCGATAGGCCTCCTTGTCAGTTAAATTAAATTGTGTGGCTTCTACATTTGGAAGTTGTTAGAAATTGCCAATTTTCTCGACTTCTGTTATAATCAACATCCCGATTCTACATTTTGCTCATAATTATATATATATATATATATATATATATATATATTTGATAGCTTATGAATTTATCATCCCGAACTAATATCTTAATTTCTATAAAACATCAGTGTCTTTTAATGAAAGTTCCTTTTAGGTATGTAAAACTAGTTACTCGGTTACTTTCTTCTTTTGCTCACAACTTATTTGGAATATAAGATAAACGCTATTGAGTCTATGTGGTGATAGGATCAAGTCTGAAGTAGAAATTACAGTTATTGATGTTGAAGTTGTAAATGTCGAAGACGCCAAACTAAGGGCTACTGCTCTCAGTGAGTTTCTAATTTACATGTGCTCGCAGTAGACGAACCCAACCCCCACTTCAGGAAGTGGGGGGAGAACAGGACCTGGAATTGATTTTGCAACAACTGAAGACAAAGCTTTCCGAAGTGTTATATACATGTGCATACCAGTAACTGCCTAGCGATAGTCTTTACTCAGAAACCTGTTTCCGAAGCGTTACACAGTGTTCAAACCCATAACTAATCTAGCAACAGCCTCCATGGAACTTTCCTACTGCTGCTCCATGACAATTAAAAACACTTCAAGGGTACTGGCAATTCATCTGTTATGACGACGACGATGGTACCAGTTGATCCGTGAAATTAATGTGCAAGTGGCCGAGCACTCCACAGACACGAGTATCTCTTAAGGTAGTTCTTGGATTGATTCAAAGTGACAAAGAAGATGACAAAGCTGGCCCTTCGAATTACAGGTACTTCTCATTTTTGTCAGCTAAGTGGACTGGAGCAACGCGAAATAAAGCGTCTTGCTCAAGGACACGACGCGCCACCGGAAATGAAAATCACGACCTTACGCTCGTGAGCCGAAGATTCCCGACCATTAAGCCATTCGTCTTCGCCAAAGGTAGTACGCAGGTAGAAAACACTGTATTTTGAAAAGCTGCTTCTTCATCTTGCCTGAAACTTACAGCTGAATGATTTTCGTTAGAAGAAATCAAAAACAAGAAGACAAGTTACGTGTTTTACGAATTCAATAACATTTTTTTTCTCTCTTTAAAATGTAATCTTGTTCAAAGCTATTAACGAAAAAACAAAAAATAACTCGTTTGATAGTTTTCTTTGACTTGACACTCAAAGCAGCAGAAAAGGTTAACTAGTGTTTAGAGTTCTAAAAATTTCCCAGTTTTACACAATTTTATTTATTCTTGATTAAAGCTGTAAATCATTATTAACCTTAATTACTAAAATTGGTTGTTGGATGTGATCGGTTCCTTCTAATCATTCTATTCTGAGCTAAGAAAACTTTTCTTTTTCTTTAATTATTCCACGAGCGCTAAAATGAGTAAAAAGACATTGTAAGCTGAAAGCAAAAGGCAGTGCCAAGTTGGTGACATTACTATGATAATTTCACTGAATATTGAACTAGTAACAAAAGACGTTATTTATGGAAGGCGGAAGAATCGACCGAGTCGATTACAGTAGATTACTGATATGTATTTCTTTCAGACATCTTGAGATGAGAAGGTATGGAGGGCAAAGCGGACTAGCCGTGAACTGAAGTAATAATAATAAGAAGAAGAAGCAGAATACAAAAAAACTGGTACAAATGTAAACATAGAACACCGCCAAAAATCAGCATTTCGCAGGGTTCTTGAAACATGACCAGTAAACAAGTGTCATCTTAATCTGCTGGTTGTGAACAGCTGATACTTTCTATCATACCCAGCAAAATAGGCTGAGAGTTTTCATCAAATCCCTCTAATAAAGGCACATGGCCTAAATTTTTGTGGGAGTGGGCTAGTTAATTACTTTGACTCTAGTACAAGACTGGTACTTAATTCATCGACCTCAAAAGTCGACTCGGCAGTATTTCAACACAGAATTTAAAAGCCGGGCGAGATGCTAATGATTTTACCAACTCGCTGCCTTGATAATAAATAAATAAAATTAATTAATTAGTTAATTAAATAAATCGCCGTTCTATTGGGCTTTACTATTCAAACTGATCGTGCAATTCAAGCCAATATGCCAGATATTGTGATAAAAAAAAAACGGACAAAACATTCCTGCTCATAGAAATGCCAATCTTAGTAGACTGCAAGACTTCTGTAAAAAAAAATTGAGAAGTTAAGTAAGTATAAGGACCTTGAAAAAGAGGTCTCAAAAAGTAGTATCCAGGAACAACGATTGTACCTATGATCACCGGAACTTTGAGGACAATACCAAATGGTGCTCTTAAACACCGCGGCCAAATATCAGAAAACCCCAAGGTATCAGAACTACGTAAAATTGTTTTTATGGGTACTGCCCACTACCTAAGAAAAACATGGTCGGCCAGAAAATACCTGATTCTCTTTCAAAACCAAAATGTTATAAATTTGACAGAATCTTAGTTCTCAGATTCTGGTCTCCTTCTCTAACGATTCATCGTTGCTAATCATAAATAACACCCATAGTAAAACGTCCAGCTTGCTGTTAGTTGAGATCTCTGAGCCAGACTTGGAAGAACTTGTCCATATCAAAGATTTTGGCCCAAGTTTTCGTTTGCCTCGGATAGATTTGTCGCGTTCACTAAAACCTATGCGTTCCCAGGCAGATCGACTCACAAGGACCTCAGCCTTATACGAAACACCATAGCAAGGACGAGTATAGATTTTTGGCGGGTAGTAAGAGTCTTCGGTCAGCGTGGGTCAACTGAAACTGTTGATTATCAGTATCTGGTGGCTATACAAAGTGCAGCCGGTTTCTGTTCGATGTTCAGGAACACCTGATCGATGGTGGAGATGAGTGACCATTTATCTGAACCGTTTGGAATCATTCATAGGATGTGGCTGTACCTTTGGCAGAGCCAGTCCTAGGGTTGCTAGCGCCCCAGGCAAGCTGAACTTCGGCGTGTACAAGCTGACGGTCGTGGAAATGTCCTTGTCTTTGTCACGCCCTCCTTGGCGCCCCCTAGCACACAGCGTCCCGAGCGACTGTCCGAGTTGCCGGTACCTTGGGCCGGCCTTGTCCTTTGGATTGTGTGTAACACGCACCATACTTCTTTCATCCTGCTGTCTACTATGATATCTTCCCAAAGATATAACTTCAAATATTGTTTATAGTTCACTGTGTACCAAAAATCCACAGCAATAATGACAAATATCTATTTCTTTATTGCCCACAAGGGGCTAAACACAGAGGGGACAAACAAGGACAGACAAACGGATTAAGTCGATTACATCGACTCCAGTGTGTAACTAGTATTTAATTTATCGACCCCGAAAGGATGAAAGGCAAAGTCGACCTCGGCGACTCAGAACGCAATGACAGACGAAATACTGCTAAGCATTTCGCCCGGCGTACTAACGTTTCCGCCAGCTCGCCGCCTTAATAATGACAAATATCGTTACTGCTGTTATCTTCTCTGTGTTTGTATTTGTCTAATTTATCTGCACCATTCACGTCCATGGAATTACCAATGCTGATTTCACGGTGCCGCGTTAATCCCAATAAGATCTGTGACTTTTTTTTTTAGAAATATTTTTTAAAGTTCATCTTTTATCTTTTATTTGTTTCAATCATTAGACTGCGGCCATGTGGGGGCACCGCCTTAAAGAACTCTTTAGTTGCATGTATCAATTCCAGTACTTATTTTTTTATTAAAGCCGGCACTTATTCCATCAGTCTCTTTTGCCGAACCGTTAAGTTACGAGGACGTGATCACACCTGCACCGGTTGCCAAGTGTGGTGGGGAGACAAACACAGACATAGCACACACACACACACACGTGTGTGTGTGTGTATATATATATATATATATATATAATATATATATATATACAGTAAAAATCATGTGGTTGGGAAACAAACTTCTTACCCCACATTTATTTTTTATTTATTTATTTTTTTTTTTCTTTTAGTAGAGTAATATAACTTGCTTCTTGATAGAAGACTGCTGCCGCCATTGCGAGTGTCATACTCTGACCACTTGTCTTATAAACGCTATGCTTTAAAAAATTATGAATGTTTCACATCAAAATAAATGTTTTTAAATTGAAATATACAGTTTTTTTTTTCTATCTACGAAAGAGGAGGAAGCCAAAACATAACTCTAAAGATACAAAATGACGCTCGCTTCAAAATAGTTACTACCGTTCTGGCCCAGTTTTGTAGGAGCAGGATCAAAACACATCTGACTGTTTAGTGTTTTAAGAAGAATAACAATTTCAAAAATAGGCACAAAGATAGACATTGTGTGCGTGTGAGTGGCGGGGGGGGGGGTTTGTCTATTTAATTGTAAATTACTTAAATGGTACTCTGTTTTAGCAAACCCGAAAAGAGAAAAAACAAAAATCAACATCAGCAGGGTTTAAACAGAAAATATCAAGGAACGTAAAGAAATACTTGGAAAGCATTATATGAATGAATTGTAGTGTTTCACTTTATGTTTGGAACTGTATCTTTGGGAAATATGACTGTAATATCGATTAACAAAAAAAACTACACTAAATTATGAGAAGTTTTCACGTATTGTGATGTAGTGTGTTGAAAAGTTACGATTAACCGAAATAATTATCCATGCAATTAGTAGACAAAAATTTGTAAAGTTGTTTACAATCTAAAAACATCAAGGGAGATAACCCTAATGATATTATCCATTTAAATTTTATATAAAAGACACAGTGGACCTATTTTAATGCAAACAGGTGATAGTAACGGACATTTTCTGATCTCATATCTGAACAAAAAGGCGGCGAGCTGGCAGAAACGTTAGCACGCCGGGCGAAATGCGTAGCCGTATTTCGTCTGCCGTTACGTTCTGGGTTCAAATTCCGCCGAGGTCGACTTTGCCTTTCATCCTTTCGGGGTCGATAAATTAAGTACCAGTTACGCACTGGGGTCGATGTAATCGACTTAATCCGTTTGTCTGTCCTTGTTTTCCCCCTCTGTGTTTAGCCCCTTGTGGGTAGTAAAGAAATATATATTTCTTCCGTCACTTTTCGTTTTAAGTTCAAATGCCGCTGAGGCCAACTTTTGCCTTTCATCCTCTCGAGGTTGATGAAATAAGAACCAGTCGAACACTAGAGTTCAACTCTAGTGTAATCGACTAGCCACCCACCCCCCTTCAAAATTTCAGGCCCTATACCTATATTAGAAAGAATTATATCCGAGCAAAGCATGATGAGCTCCTTGAGTAAAACACAGGAATGGTCAGCACATTATTGCTTTTTTTTTATTAATACTGGATTAAAGGAAAGACAAAAACTAACCAAGTCATATTTGAATTCAAGGATGCAAGACTTCAAGCCGAACGAATATCACCAAATGTTTCTCTTTGCCTGTTCTATAGCCTCCTTTCAATTTCTGAATATACATTTTTTTCCCTTTGACAAGGAAGTACAAGATATTGCATGAAATATGTTCAAGAGTGAAAGGATAAGTTAGGAAGTAGACGGAAATCAGATTATCAGATTATCGTTCACCCCAGATGAATACTGATCAAGTCAGGATTCTACGCATTCTTGGCGTGACCATTTCACCTCCCACCTTTATTTTTCTTTCTTTTCATTACTGGTGCTCTCTTTCTTTTTAAGATGATGGATTAATTTGCGGTGAGATTTGGTTGCTATCTCTTGTATAAGGTGAGATTTGGTTGCTATCTCTTGATTGGATCCAGAAAAAAGGTCACAAAAAAAATCACAGAAAAAGAGTCACTGAAAAAAACATTTACTGGAAAAAAATCACTGTAAAAATATGTTTGTTGCCTCGGAAGAACCAGAAGACTATGGCAAAGTTTCTTCATGGCGTCGGCTGGAATATTCGTTTTAGTGATCAATTAACATTAAATATACTAAATATACATGTAATGTTACGATACTATGTAAAATGTTTTCAGGCCGTACATCTCATTTATTGTCAATAAATGACTGACTTAATTTTTGTTTTTTCATCATCTTATTTTGCTTATGAAAATGAATAATTTTTTTTTTTCACATATGTGTAATACCATCATATGTAGTGTACAAGTCAAGTGTCGTCAGTTAATAACTGACTTAAAAGTACATTTTATTACTTTAATTGTTTATAGTATTTATATATAATAGGGCATTTTTTCCTCGCAAAAATTACGAGTATTTTTCCGGACACTGAGCGATTATGTAAAAGGATCTTCCGTCATTTCGAAGAAATCGGATCAGCGTAATGATTTCATGGAAAATCTAAATAGTAGAAATAACAGCATACGGAAGCTAATAGTTGAGTCATAACAAGCAATACTTACTTTTCTATACAAGCAATACTTACTTTTCTAACTTATGTCTGAAAAACTTTGGAGTTCCGCTTATAAAATATCCTGTAAGAGTTACACAGAATTTTACGTAAGATAAATGCACAGAGAAATTAAATAACATGGTGGGAACAATCTTAGTCCAAACTTCAAATTCATCTATATTTTTCATAGCAAAATAATTTGTTACACTTTATGAAGTTCTATAATTACCAATACAGACATATATCTAGTTTCATCGGATTCTATTTGATTTATACCTGTAATGATTTGCCTCAAGTTAATCGATGACACAGCCGTCGCCGCCACCGTCGTCTTTCAACACAGAGCCGACCTGTGATCAAAAGCGCTTCGACTGTAACCATTTCTTCATTTTAAGGTCATGTACAACTACATTATCCACTGTGGCCTTTCCCAAGTTAAGTTGGTTGGGTGTGATTTCAGTGGAATTTGGTTGTTATTTCTAAAAAGTCGAGAAAGCCAGAAAAAGCAATCTCTATCTAACGTGGTTATTCAAACTACCAAAAATATCAAACATATCTTCCCCCAAATTACATCTCTCATCGTCTTATAAAAAGACACGTTGGGTAATGTTGGCTCGGATTCCCTGCTCACATGGAAAAATGAGATAGTCACAGCTGGATTATCCTTGATCAGCTGAACTGAAGATGATACCAACTTTCCTTTGTTGACTTGTTCGCGACAATAGCAGATGCTTCTTGCTGTTGGTTTGTCCTGATTGAACAGACAATGACAATAACTGAACATCCGTCACTTATTCAAATGTAGTTTATCTGGGACATTATCTTGTGTAGCCTTCCTTCTTATTTTTCATTTTATTTTATTTTTTAAATAGTAGGTTGTGGTTTGAAGGAAAATTGGTTGCTGTTTCTAGGCAAAGCGGTCGATAGATCGATCGACACCACAGAGAGCAGTGGTTCTTCACCTTTTTGTCTTTTACTTGTTTCAGTCATTGGACTGCAGCCATACTGGGATACCGCCTTGAAGGGCTTAGTCGAACAAATCGACAAAATTATTTTTCTTTTAAAGTCTGGTACTTATTCTGTCAATTATGTTAAGTGGTCAAGAAGCTTGCTCTGCGACCACGTAGTTCCGAGTTCAGTCCCATTCCGTAGCACCTTGGACAAGTTTGTTTTTTAAATACCTTGTGAGTGAATTTGGTAGATGTATATATGTCATTGTTCAGTTTTATTTCAAGATTTCTTGCCAATAGAGAAAGAGGCCGGTTTCTAACCTAGATTCAAGGCTCCTTCATTGGAATTTCAACATCAACAACAGAGTGAGTGAGTGAGTGAGTGAGTGAGTATGTATGTATGTATGTATGTGTGTGTGTGTGTGTGTGTGTGTGTGTGCATGTACAGATTTGTATGTAGTCTCATGCATATAGTTACATATCTAAACATGCTCATATATATTTAAATGATAAACTTCTGGAAAGTTTTACAGATTTTTACAATTCCAGTGATGGATTAGATCTGTAGTCTTCGAATTAGCTTTCCCCTTTCTAGTTTTGAGAAGCTTAATTTCTCAAAATAGGTATTTAGGCAGTGTGTTACATATCCCAGGGCCCCAATAATTACAAGTATAAACCTGAACTTGTAATCTGGATAGAGTAACTGCATATTTCTCGATGTATGTATGTATGTATGTATGTATGTATGTAGGTAGGTAGGTAGGTAATTGTGTGTGTGTTTGTTGTCATTTGCTTGAAACCAGTATTGGCTTGTAACTTAGCAGTTCGGTAAAAAGAGGACAATACAATAAGCATAAGTCTTTTAAAAATAAGTACTCGGATCGATCTGTTTGGCTAAAACTCTTCAAGTCGATGTTCCAGTCTGGTTGCAGTCCAATGATGGAAACAAGTATAAAAAAAAAGAAAAAGTAAATTGCTCACGGAATCGAAACCGGAAGCTCATTATTGCAATTTGAACTTCTTAACCATTTGACGATCGTGTGCCTGCGAGAATTAATTTGGGAAAATAAATGAGCAGCAATTATGTTTCTTGTGAGAACTTACTTTTATTTTCCTCTTTTTCCTTTCTTTTTTTGCATTCTTGGCCACAGTTTCATACCTACGAGTTTGTTGACAGTGAAGCTACATAAGTTCCAAGATTCCTTTTGGAGATCTGTTAATTCTTCAAGTTGGTTTGGATAGATAAAAATGTGTTTAAGGAAAAAAAACCGAATTTATAGCTCACTATTATCTTTTAGTTTTTCCTTGTTTCGGTCACTGGATTGCGATCATACTGGAGCACTGCCTCGAAGTGTTTAGTCAAGCAAATCAATCCCGACTACTAATTTCTTTTAAGCCTGGTACTTATCCTATCGATGTCTTTTGCCGATCCGCTAGGTTTCGGAGACGTAAACAGACCAACACCACTTATCAAGCAGTGATGGGTGATTAAATACAAACACACACACGTTGAAGATATTAGAACGATGAATGTAGTCAATCCTTTCGTTTTCTTATTCATTACACATTTTCTTATCACACAATTTCAAATTCCAGAATAGTGTCATAGACAGATTCGCTTAGAAAACCATTTAACATCGGTTGTGTAGTAAATTCTCGTCAAAGTTTCAGATAAATACGAACACTCAGAGTTGAAGTTTTGATCTTATTCACTGCTTGATACGCCTACTAGATACAACATGCAAATCTCCCATAAACCGTTCCTTGTGTTTTGTGGATGCATACATGTATAAGTCACAAAGATAGACCGCTTTTTTGTAGCACAATCTTCAAGAAATATTAATCAAATCGTCCCCAAAATATATCAAACTATCGTATTTTATGTGTTTGCCTCTGTTTGACATTTCTACCAGGGAGAATTATTTTTATTTGCTGGATCAGGACGTATGAAAGTGAGGTCGTTTATGTTCCTCTTGGACGTTTTTGCAAGTCAGCACCTGCCGGCAAGACATGACCGAGGAATAAATTTCAGAAGACTGACGATCTGGGAAACAAGGTCTCGAAGAGTGATTTATGCAAGGTATTGGACACATCAAACTTCATGAGAGAGGTAAAGATTAGTGGGACGGTAATGTGTGATCAGAGCCAACATGAGCCGAGTCAGCTCTAGGGAGTTGAGGCAATTATTGTATCGGCAGAAAAGGTAGAAAGGGCAAACAGTTCGTTAATGTCTGTAAGTGACTTATGTCAGTTGGTTAGCCCTTTTCTGGATGTGATCTAGAATATCTATGAGTTAAGCAACAGCACCGTTCTAAGTGTGAAAGTCATTCTCAATTGTGAGCCTATCTATGCTTTGTAGAATATCAATAATTGTTGTAGGTTGCTGAGGTATCATCTGGCTCTGAAAAAAAGGATCAGTTGTTGGAATGAGAACCTGACTATGTTAAGGATATGATTTCAGGGCCCCTCATATATTCACAAACCCTTTTTTGACTTTCCGGGCCCCAGACCAATATGCCAGCTGAACCTGTTCCTTATAGGTCCTGGCGATAACCACAGTAACAATATTTACATAAAAACTTTTATCTTAATGAAGAGCTAACGGTTGAGAAAATCTTCTGCACCCAGGGTTGGCTGTGTGATGAGTTTGCTTTCCAACCATATATTTCTGGGTTCAGTCCCACTGCACGGTACTTTGGACGAGTGTCTTTACTATAGCCCCGGGGATGACGAATGCCTTGTGAGTGGATTTGGTAGACGGAAACTGAAAAAAGCCCGTTATATATATATGTGTATGTATGTGTGTGTGTGCACGCGCGTCTTTGTGTTTATTCCTCACCACTACTTGACAACTGGTTTTCGGTTATGTCCCCCGTAACTTAACAGTTCAGCAAAAAGACGTCGACAAAATAAGTACCAGGCTTTACAAAATAAGTAATGGGGTCGATCTGTTCGACTAAATCCTTCAAGATGGTGCCCCAGCATGGCTGCAGTCCAGTGACTGACCGAATGCTGTCGGAAATGAACCGAAAAATATTTCTTTTGTGCTGATTTAGTACAAAATAACTGATTGCATGGTGAAGAGACAGGCCTTAAGAATGGACATGTAGAAAATGAGCATTTCAGAATAACTGGGAAAATTGATAAAAACAATTTTGTTATTCATTCTTTAATAATAATTACTTTATACTTTATTATGCAGAATAATTATATCTGTTATAGTGTTGCAGCTGAAAAGTTAAATCAATGCTTATACAGGCAAAAAAAAAAAAAAAAAAAAAGACGCGATAGCTTATAACTCTATCACAGTGGCTGACCAGGGCCAAACAATAGCACATCATTTTACTGTCTGCACTTATTATTTTAAAAGAAAATTCAGTGACATTATCGTGATTTATATTATTCATTATTAACATGAAATTTGAAGACATTATTAAAAAAAAAAAATAGACATTTACGTTTATTAAACTACAATAAAGAACGGAGGTATTCGATAATGAAACCATTAACGAACGAAAGTATTCAATTGTAAAACATCAGAGCCAATTCTTAACGTTTTCCCATTTATGCTATTAACTTTACAATAAATGTTTATATTAGCCATTATTTAAAAAAATACTAATCCATTGGATGATGTAAAAATCATTCAGCAACTCTAAAATAAAAATTTCTTAATTGCATCACAAAATATCTCTGATGACAAACAAGCTGGTTGCAGCATAACAACTTGAAACAAAATAAAATTAAATGAAAGTGGGTAAGACTTCCTTTTTGTACACCCACCCCCAAACATCCCTTTTTTTTTTCTACACAGACCCCCGTTTTCGGCTCCGGCGAATACGAATCTGCAAAAAAATTGGCAAAAATCGACATTTTGAAATTACCCCTCCCCCTAAATTCTTCATTTTAAACTTTTTTTAGAATTTTTTTTTCTTCGAAATATGCGGAAAATATGGAGATTATGAGTCTGAAAAAAAATTTCCAAATTTTTTTTTTTTTTTGTCAAAATATGCGGGGAAAATACAGAGATTATGATTCTGAAAAAAATTTCTAAAAATTTTTTTACTTAGGGTTAGGGTTTTAGGGTTACGGTTACGGTTACGGTTTTAGGATTAGGGTTAGGGTTGGGGTTTTAGGGTTACGGTTACGGAAAAAGTGGAAAATGAAGAAATTAGGGCGGAAGGGGATAAGGGGGGGTCAAAAAATTTCAAAATTCCGATTTTTGGCAATTTTCCGGAATCTCCTTATCCAAAAATGTGGGTTTTGGCAACAAAAAATTTTTTTAAACAATAATTTGTGAGAAAATGGGGGAGGACGGGAGGAAGTTTTTCTTAAAAGCGATACCTGGTATAGTTGCTTTCAAATAGATTCAAGTGTCCATCTCACTGTCTATTATCGTTCACCGATGACAAACAAGCTTTTTGCCTTCAAACAATAAAGAGATGTTCACAGCGCACCCCAGTAACAGTTTACCAACTTCACTGAGAAACATTGACATAGAGCAGACATAAGCAAACTTTTTAGAGAAACGGGCCGCATGAGACATCGATCATTATCAGATGGACTGCATTACTAAAAAAGATTCAAGGTAATTTTTCGTTAAGCACGCCATTCAGAAAGCCCCGAGTGCCGCAGTTTTTCCATGGCTGACGTAGAGGTTCCCTAGTTGGATCTTAGACAACAAAAGATGCTACCGCCAATGTTCCCTCTAATTTTGTACCGCGCAGAAATTTGCATTGTGTGCTTACAACTCGAGTTTTGTCTTTTTCAAAGTATGTTCGCATGTCGTCCCTTCAATAACTGCTTCATTAAAAAAATAATAATAAATTCGGTTTTATCTCGAAAACTTTGTGCGCGTGCATTTTTCTTTTCCTGATCGTAAAACGTGTGCGCGCACAGCTTAGATAGAATACTGGTTACCACTGTTCATAAACCATGAAGAATCAAGCCTATGAGCAAAAACCTTCAAGTCTAGAACACCGCGTTTTTTTTTTTTTTGTTTTGTTTTTTGGAGGGTTGGGGCTTAAATTTCTTTCTGAGGCATAGTGTACTCTGAACAATATCCAACTGTCACTGTTTTTTTTTTAACCAGTTGTGTGTACAGATCTATATTTAAGAGATGAGGAATTATGTACATTATTTACATTCGACAAATATTTGTCCTCATCTTGTTTGTTGTCAACACAACATTTCAGCTGATATACCCACCAGCCTTCTTCATGTGTCTTGGGGAAATTTCAAACCTGGGTTCTCATTCCTAAAGTATTTTTCGATGTTATTATTATTATTATTGTTGTTGTTGTTGTTGTTGTTAGTGTTCACTGCTTGGAATCGAACTCGGAATCTTGGGGTTAGTAGCCCGCGCTCTTAGCCACTACGCCATATGCCCGTGGGCATATGGCATAGCAGTTAACAAACAAGATTAGGACAAATATCCGTCGAATGTACATAATGTAAATAATGTACAGCTGTGTGTAGTTGGAAGGAAATTTGGCTGCTAATTGAAGCAGATCGAACGGCCAGAAAGCTTAATACAGCAGGGAAAAGATTAGCTGCAGAAGTTCTATATTGCCCGTCATGTTTATAGTTATTTAGTACCGTATTTTCGGATATACAGGTCAAAGCGTAAACATGTAGTGTTAACATTCAAACATCCTTGCTATCTGACCAAATCCTATTGCATTTCACATGGAATTTTGGGTCCTCCAAAGTAATCCTTGGGTATAAGTCGGCCTACCTCTTTTGGCTGTGAATTTTAGTTTGAAAATTTCGAATTGTATTCCGGAAAATACGATAAAATCTGGAACACGAGGGTACAGGTTATGGGTCTGTGGCAGCAACAATCAATCCATAAAAAAGTTAGTTCATACAAGAGACGGGTAACACTGTTTTAGCAAGCTTTCAATAAAATATCTGCTTTAAGTATGATATATGTATTGCTATTTTGAACTAATACTGCTTCCGCCACCAATAACAAAAATTTTAATTCAGCCTGCCGGTTAAATACAACGTCATTGACTTTTCTATCACTGTTTAAGTACAACAGTTAGCGACCGATTTTCGCTTAGCATGGGTGCTTCTGACGAAGCTCGAAGCAGAAATACGTATTTAGCAACACTTCTGGGTCATCTTTATCTGCTGCTGATATATTCGGGTTTTTTTTTTTTTGTTCTTTATTGATACTATGTTTCTATAAGAGATGCTTTCTCTAGACGAATACTGCAGTTCAGCTGGCTTTCAACAATATATCTGCTTTAAGTATGACATACAGATTGCTATTTTGAACTAATACTGCTACCGTCGTTAATAACGAATAAATAATTATTAAACTTATTGCTCCTTGATTTCATAACCGCTGCCTTTTCAGAATGGCAGGAAAATCACAATTCCCGTTTCTCTTTTAAAATAATTGAAGACAAACCAATATTGAACGTCCACTGAGTCTGATTCAATACAGTCACAGAGTAAACGTATTATGGTATCTATTTTCGTCTCCACTGATTTTGAATTCAAATCCCGTTCGGTCAAATTTACCTTTTATAACTACTTCAGTGAAATAATACCTGTATTATACTATTTCAGTTCAGTTCCTACCAAAATTGGCTCTCTACCAAAAAATAGTGAAGGCGCTTGGTTCTGTAGTTAGAATGTCCTGTGCATGAAAATAAGGTCGTGGGTTCAATGCCTGGACTGGATGACCAGCTGTGTCCTTGCGCAAGGCACTTCGTTTCATGTTGCTAAGTCAGTTCAGCTGCAGGTGAATACCAACCAGATGCTGTTGCAACTCTTTCTCTCTCTTTCCTTCCTACCCTCTGTCCCTCTCATTTCCCTCTCTCTCCCTTGTGCCTGATAAAGAATTAGCAGTGTCGAGACATCCGAGTCGGCATGATGACGGTTTCAACTCTCTTCAGTCTTATAGTGTCTTGGGTCGCGCTTCGAATTAAACTCTCTCTATAGCTGTTCTAACGGCTGCATATTCATTCGAGGGTATTGAAGAAGAGGATTTGACACAACACCAGTATATTTGCTTAATATGTCAAAACCAGCCCAAGTGTTAAACTCTGAACAGACATCTTCCTTGCATGTCACATTATGCTATTTCCATCTCACTTGTTCCATTAATTGTAATGCATGAACATCCTTTCATATTAATGCAAAGCTGTAAATTATTTTCAAATGCTTACGCAGTGTTGGGAAATTACTACAAGAAATTTTCTGTTAACTTGGTTTAATATAGAAACAACACGTTAGCCTAAACAATATCTAAGCATCCATCAAACCCTGTTATAATACCATGGATTTCTTAACCACACCAAAATAGCTGCATATTCAATTTCGTCAACCTGCCCCCAAACTATGGTGAACAGCGAATCCATATTAACAAATCTCAATGGACCTAAACAAATATATAGTATCGGGATCTACCATGTTATGCTTTAAGCAAGGCATGAGCAACCTTTTCCAAAAAGCAAGCCGCATGCGACATTATTCATCTTCACACGGATCGCACTACTAAAAATATTGAAGTGCCGTTCAGAAAGTCTTGCAAAGGCCGCTTAACTGTTCTAAATAATATCACCACCAAAAATCTCCGGCCATGTAACAAATTCATCTGTAATCTATTCGGTTCACAGAAATAACTATAGCATGGTATCCAGTGAACTTCGAGTGTGTTATTCTGAGGCATTACTCTAACGTAAGTGACTAGCCCTCTCAACAAATTAAATATAAATTAGCGAATGTCAATTCTACCGATATCTTGTTTTTTTCTTTGTGTATGCTTATTAATATTGTGGTTGTGTCTGCCAACTTAGCTATTTCATCTGATCTGTCCAGCAGATTTTAACACTTAGTCCGAGTGAGAAAATAAAACATTACAGTAGATTTTAAAGATTAAATAGGAAGCTGTAATACTTTTCAGCTAATGCACGTATTTGTTTTTTGTTAGTTTTCTTTCTTTTTTTTTTTTTGCGACACGGGTGCTGTGTCATCTGTTATCTGAGCTGACATTCCCACTTGGTGTCTGGGTCATGAATAAACTTCTTTGGTTCATAGTTTCATAAAAAAATTTAATCTCAGCCTTTTTATAGGTCACTTTTACTTTCCTCTTTCTTTCCTTTTTTCATTTTCCATTGTTTTATATATATATATATTTTTTGGCAGTAGTGGTAGTGGTGTAATTTTTACTAATTAAAATGACTATTCATTTACGGTTATCTCCCTTCATAACATTTCCTTGGTAATTTACTCATTTAATTATTTAATATTTAACTAAAAAGTGAGCGTAATTCCATCCGGAAACTATAAAGTTCCCGATTTCAAATGTCTTGAATTCCTGATGAAGTTTAAATATTACTATATGAATAAAGCACTGTCTGAATATATTCACGTTATTTCAACCAACATTCAAAACCATAAATTTATTTAAAAAAGGAAGATGTTACGATGTTCAATATTTTCTTCGAGGACATTAGCGCAAGTTAAAATAAATGACAAATGATGATTTATATTTTCCCTAATCTATAAGCAAAAACTATAAATAATTACAAGAGTAATTAAAAAAACAGTTCTTCAAAGTTTATTTTATTTACACTCGTACGATCTTAGCGACACAATCTTCAGTACATCACTCGCATATTTTAATTTAAAATGAATTATCGGCTTCAAATTTTAACACAAGCCAGCAATTTCGGGGAAAGGGGTAAGTAGATAACATCGACCCCAGTGCTCAACTGGTACTTATTTTGCCGACCTCGAAAGGATGAAAGGCAAAGTCTACCTCGGCGGAATTTGAATTCTGAACGTAAAGACGGATGAAATGTCGCAAGCATTTGCCTGGCATGCCAACAGTTCTGGATAAATAAATGTTTAATGTCTATATATATATATATTTTTTAAAAGGGTTGGGGGGTGTTTCATGTAATTTTAATTCCTTACCATAAGCACAAGCAGGACTGTCTTATCAGCATTGTAGGCTCCAAATCAATGCCCTATGCCTTATAGTATATATTTATTAATAGCAGCCAAAACATACATGGATCAGATTTAGGCCTCTAGACTCATGAGGCACCAAACCAACTACCTGGTGTTCACATACCTTAAGACAGCACAAAACTACATTGTAAATATAGTACTGCAGAGAACAGATTTAATTCTTCGAACCAGGATCATTTTATTCAATGTCAAAATCACTGGTCAATAGTAAACACCTAAGTATAACTTAGTAATTCCAAATAAACAACAGGTTTATTACAGAAAACAACTGAGAAATTAACATTGTAACAACTTTTACAAAAGGTCACAACTACTGACTATATATAGTTAGTCTGTTAGTCTCAGGCGTGTTCTTGAAATCAATTTTATTAACTGGCTGAATATTCTGAAAGCAGAAATTCCTTAAAATATATATGTATTTTGAAGTGCTGACACTAGATTAATATTTCTCAACCCTGGTTCAATGAGAGGTTACTTGGGATTCTGTGATAAATAGTGATAAATAGGCTATTTAGTCTCCTTTGCATTTAGAGCTATATCTATAATTTTAATATAAATGGGCATTGGCATGGCTGTATAGTTAAGACATTTGCTTTTCAATCACTGTGACACCTTAGGCAAATGTCTTTTACTATGTTCATAGGTTGACCAAAGCCTTGTGAATAGATTTGGTAGATGAAACTGAAAAAAGCACATTGTATATATAATATATATATGTCAGTCGCCATGATAGATTGTTAGCCACTACACACATTTTTTTCTCTCCTTGTTTTTTCTGTGTCCCTTTCTGTAGAAGAGCATAGGCTCAAAACGTAAAAGACTTTTTCTATTTATGAGCGTTATACTAATACATTTGTTTGTTTTGTACACCACCTGTCTTCGTCTTTTGTTTTTTTCGTAAACTCTCCCCATATATATATATATATATATATATATATATATATATATATACACATACACACACACACAAATGTTTGTGTGTGTCTTGATATTGTGTGATTGTTATAAATGAATGTCATTCCCTTCCAGTATTGTGTGTAAACATGTCTCACCATGGAGAAATATTTTCTTGCTTGGAAACAAGTGAGGGTTGGCAACTAGAAGGGTATCCAGCAAGAGAAAATCTGTCTCAATTAACTCTATCCGACCCATGCACGCATGGAAAAATGGACATTACAAGAAGGAAGAACAGGAGGGCATATGGCATAATACTAACATCTGCAGATACTAAGGCGATCCTACAGATGAAAGAAATTGACCTCTTATTGAAGAAATTTGAGATAATTTGGTCTAAACTAGATTTAGGTTAATATGTAATTTCTTAAAATCTTTGGTAGCATGTTATTTAGCACCAGCAAATACATGAAAGACAAAAGTTGTATGATTTGTTTTAATCTCTTACAAAAATTTGAGTTTATGAAAGAGAAAACAAAAATAATTGAGACATATATTAATTTTTATGAAGGAGTTCCCCGAAGCATTGAATGTATTTTAAGGTTCCCCAAAAATAAAATGGATGAAAAATTCTACATTAAATAGATAGAACTTGAATACAAAAAAACCTAATTTTTGCTTATAGCCTATCTATCAGATACAGGCCAGTAGTCAGACAAGTCTTGTGAACTTCAGTGCCAACACCATCATCTATTAAAGTCCATCTTCCATGTTGCAGTGGACTGAATGATTTGACAGTGTCTGATAGTTCTATGGATTGCAAACATGTGCCAGTATCTACTTTTGACATGGTTTCTATGACTAACTCCAACCATTCTACAGATGTACTGGGTGATTTTTTTGATTTTTTTTCGTGACACCAGCACCAGTGAGGAAGCTACAGTAGAGAAGCTTGTGACTTTATACTGAGAGATGAAAGGTCCCAAACAAAACAGGTCACCTCACGCAATCTCTCTTCTGTTCTCTTCCAACAATAGAAACCACTTTAGGTTCTTAGTCAATCAAATTGCAAGGTAATTTCACAAGTTCTGATGCCATGAAAATAGCATGCAATACACTCTGTAAAGTGATTGGTGTAAGGCTGAGCATCCAGCTGTAGAAAACATGCCAGAGCAGACATTAGAGCACAAAACAGTACATCAGGTCTTCTCAAACCATTGAACTCCTGCCAGCATGGACAACATAAGTTAAATGTTGGTGGTGATAGTGGTGGTGGTGGTCATTGTTGTCTTGGTGGTGTTGCTGCTGATGATGAAGATTTTCTTCTTGGAATCTGTTAAATGAATTTACTTGAAGTATATCTGGATATAAATGTATTGACTAAGTGAAATTATAAATTGTTTAAAATCAGGAAACACCAGTTATTGTAGTTACTTATATTAATATCTAAGTTATGCTTCAAAGATTTCTTGCTTAAATTAGTCTTAAAACAACTCCAAATATATTCTTCTTAAAATAGATTTCTTTTTCTTTATAAAATACAAAAAGATATATTTGAATGTCATTAGCAGGGGATGGCTATGTGTTAAGAAGCTTCCTTTCCAACCATGTGGTCTTGGGATCAGTCCCACAGCATGACACCTTGGCCAAGTGTCTTCCACTATAGCCCTGGGTTAACCAAAGCCTTTTGAATGGACTTGGTACACAGAAACTGAAAGAAGCCTGCTGTACATATATGTGTGCATGTCTTTATGCTTGTGTTTGTTCCCCCACTGTTTGACTCTACTGGGGTTGGTTTGTTTACATCCCCTTAACTTAGCTGTTCAGCCAGAGAGGACGATAGAATAAGTATCAGGCTTTAAAAAATAATTACTTGGGGTCAATTCATTCAACTAAAAACTTTCAAGGTGGTGCCCCAGTATGGCCACAGTCCAATGACTGAAACAAGTAAAAGTTAATATAGACTCTGTTGCCTTGCCATGTATGACTTTAATTTTCATAGTCAATGCAAGGATACAAAGCAAATCATTGTTAGTTCAACAAGTGTTGTTACTAGATGCACTTGTTACAAACTCATATAAACACTGAAATCATATTTTCGTCTGGAAATGTATAATGAATAAACAGGAAAAAGTTTCTCAGACTTGCAATATTAACTTGATGTAATATGCTTATAAATCACTTCCAAGTATTCAATTTGCTATCTTTGAGACACTTTGTTGACCCTTGGGCATTTAAACTGGCCATATCCAGCTCAAATATTTTACTTGCTTTATGTTCAAACTGGCCAATTCTGCCTCTCACACCTACCTGACAATGTCATTTTAAAAATAGACCATCACATCATGTATTATCTTGCAGTTATCATCGCAAGATAAGGCATAATTAATTCAAAATAATATGAATAAATAAGCATCACGTTGACAGGTTTAACAGTTGGCGTTCTGTACATCTTACTTAACATGGATACTATAAGAAAGCCACAACACTGGTTTCTTCTTAAGCATCTTGTATAGACATATAGTGCTTGCACAGAAGTATCACTAGCAAACTAATAATGTGTGGTGACTTTCGTACAGTATATCTACATTAAGATATACAGAATGCTACTCCAAACTAATACTGCTTCTGTTGATAAAAAATTTTAACAATTGAATTTTTGGGTTTTCCTTTGAATTCACAGAATTCAAACACCCTTTTTAGAGACTGTCTTGAATTCAAACTTACCTAAATAACTATGAAAAGTTATTTTATTATTGATTAATCACAGTTATTGAAAAATCTCAATCAACTTTGGTTGAGCATACTTTTAGCATAAACATAGGCTTACAGGCAATCCAAAAACTTAACATGATTGATATATTTTAATTTTATACACTGCAAAGATTTTTCTTTGTGCTTCATTTTGTGAAGTATTGGAAAACATCAACAATTCTAAAATTTATCAAACTAAAAACCAATGAAAAAAAAGAAAAAGATTCACTTCTATCATTAATTTTTCTGGATATTTCCATTGATGTTCTTACAATTCTTTATTCGAAATCAAAACTGCAAAAAAAAAAAGCTACTAAAATTTATTTAGATGAAATGGAAAATAATTTCATTTTATTACATACAAAATATTCATAGTATTCCTGTTTTATAACCAAAGTTAGTAACTCAACCATATATATTTCTATAAAAGGTTAACTCACCTCATTAGATAACAAGTGAATAGAGCAAGTATTTGATACCTGATTCAAAGACTATTTACATCAGTTTGCTTCAACTGACAGTATCTAAAGAATGCTTTAAAACATGATTGACATTGCTGACTTTTATCAACATCTTTTGATATTCATGTGTATATCGAACTATCAAAGATATATATATATACATATATATTATAATATTCTAATTAAAATATCTCATAAAAGGTGATTATTGACAAAAATGTACATCTTTATTTCATCACTCTGAAAAAATTTCTAATCTTCATTATGTTATTTTGTTGATAATGAAATTTTAATCTTGTCTGTTTTTTGGAGCTTTTTAATAAATTTTTATAGACTTATATTTGTTATTTGATGCAGTGTTGGTCTTTCAACGTTTATCTCTACACTTAATAATAATGAGAAGAAGAATAGGTTACACCCTAAGAAATTCATATTCACTTTACCAAAATTGGCCAGTCTCATAGTAAGAAAGAGGTGGCAGAATTTTTGGCATAATAGAATGTCAACCAATGATGATCACAGATATGATTAGCTTTAAAAATTAAAGGAAAATATTGACACATTTGAATGAATAATTTGGTGCTAGATCCTCTAAAGATTAGATATTACTATTATTATTACAAGATGGCACAATCGTTAGCATGCCAGGCAAAATGCTCAGCAGCATTTGGTCCGTCTTTACATTCTGAACTCAAATTCCGCTGAAGTCAACTTTGCCTTTCATCCTTTCAGACTCGATAAATGAAGTACCAGTTGAGTACTGGGATCAATGTAATCGACTTAACCTCTCCCCCAAAGTTTCAGGCCTTGTGCCTATAGTAGAAAGGATTATTATTATTATTATTATTACAATTATTATTCAGTTGTCTTATGTTTTATTGTATACTTTCATTGCACTACCACACACAGATCTGTATTCTTTGGGTGTTTGCTGTGTTATATTTTGGCTTTGCTATTTTTTAAAAAATTTATTGAAGGAACCCTAACCCTTCCTCAAATATTGCTGACCTTGGGCCAAAATTTGAAACCATTATTATTATTATTATTGTGGTGAGCTAGCAGAATGATTAGCATGACGGGCAAAATGGTTAGCTGCATTTCGTCTGTCATTACGTTCTGAGTTCGAATTCTGCCAAGGTCGACTTTGCCTTTCATCCTTTCAGGGTCAATAAATTAAGCACCAACAAAACACTGGTGTCAATTAAATTGACTAGTCCCCTCCCACAAAATTTCAAGCCCAGTGCCTTTAGTAGAAAGGATTATCATTATTATTTATGTTATTAAAGTGAGCTGGCAGAATCTTTAACACACCAAGTAAACCTGCTTAGCGACATTTTGTCCATCTTTACATTCTAAGTTCAAATTCTTTCAAGGTCATCTTTGCCCTTCATTCTTTCAGCATCAATAAAATAAGTACCAGTTGAGTACTGGGGTCAATGTAATCAACTTATCTCCTCCCCTGAAATTGCTGGTCTTTTGCCAAAATTTGAAGCCATTATTATTATTGTTGTTGCTGTTGTTATGTTGCTAGAGAATATAACAAAGTGTCAGCTGTCCACGACGAATAGACTAACGGAATATTCTTCATTCTGGTTTCTAGAACTCAATAGGACTGAACCTGCAAGCATGTGGTTGGAGAGTGAACCTCTTAAACATACTACCTGCACCTGTCCACACAGCATTTTTCTCTCTCTCTCTCTTACGCATGTGTATAAATTTATGTATAAGTTATGCAGTTCCAAGTACCTGTTTTCTGCAGTTGCTCTATTTTTACATCTACTCCTACCTTTTCAATCCAAATTGTGAGATTAGTACTCATTATTAAAGCATCAAGCTAGCAGAATCATTAGCAGCATTTCCTCTGGCTTTACATTCTGAGGTTAAATGCCACCGAGGTTCACTTTGCATTTCATCCTTTCATAGTGAATAAAATAAGAGCCAGTTGAATACTAGGGTTGATGTAAATGTCTACTACACCTCCTCTCCAAATTTCAGGTCTTGTGTCTATAGTAGAAAGGATTATTATAGTTATTATTTTATCTTTTAGTCACAAGAGAACAATGCCCATAGATATTTATAAGACCTCTGAGACTAGTGGTGGAGGAGAGATTTATCTTCTGACCAGAAGCCTACCCCCAAATGCTTGCAACAAGGGAGTATTCTGCTAAAAAGCACCCAGGGTCCATAGATATGGGCATGATGTGTGCAGGCTGAATATTTAGAATATTAAATCCTAAAACGAACAGATGCCACATATAAAGTTCAGAAGATAATCTGAATTTGTTGAATTTAAAACAGGAAAAGCTTAAGCAGCATTTTATAACAAAGGGTCATGGTTTGCTTTAGATTCTGTACGGCCCCTGAGCCAATAGATTTTGAATATGTAATTTTCAACCATTTAGATCTAAACAATAGGAATGTGCATTATAAAAACAAATATAATGTAAAATAATCTAACTTCATAGAAGATTTATAATTTCATATCAAATTTATATTTTCCTAAAAAGGTTTTTTTGCATATTCCATAACTTTAATGGTTGATTGCAATTTGATAGCTTTTGACACGTTCATATTGCCTTGTTCATTTGTTTGGATAACGCATTGCTGTTTACTGTCTTCGTATTATATCAAAAGAAAATACAATCTCAAAGTATTTTTAAAAGGGTGCTCTTTAAAAAAAGAGTTAATTTAAACATAAGATAATAAAATAGGGCCCCATTACATATTAGGCCCTAAAACTTAAAAGGAGACTTTGGCAGATTCAGAGAGAGTCAGTTAAATATGATGGCCTTTTAAATCTAAAAGGGCCCAATAAATCAAAAGAAGGTCTGATAATTTTAAAAGAACTGTTTTGGATTAAAAGAAATTTTAACAAGTAAAAATATTATTTATTTTATCGCTGTGAATATATTTTTGAATTTTTAACACAAAGCTTTAAGCTTCTGTGAGCTAAAGGGAGCTCCCAAGCATCGGAGGCCTCTGGGCCATTGCCTATATTGGCCCAAACACAAATCCAGCCCTGCTAGGGACTAAACACTGATTCCCTGAACTATGACCTTGAACTGAAATACTGAAAGTATGATAATTTTCAGATACAAACAAAATTTTAAGTCCAATTTAGTACTGAACAGATCATGTCCATCATGATTTATTGTGCTAAAATAACTACTCAGTATAGACTACATGCCTCACAAAATTTACTTCAATGATTAATAAATCTTTTGTTACCTTTTCTTATCATTTATGGTACACAGCCCGTGACCAACAATGAAGCTGTTGATCTTTTACTTTTCTGCTTCATGGAATTACTCTTGTTTGCATGTTCTGAAATACTGGAGATCTAGGAAGACACATCATTCACTATTTTCCACATCTGTCAATGTGTGATCTCTAGCAGTTTTCCTACTTCTCTATTTTAACAACCATCTTATTCACCTGCATGAGGATCATTACATGAGCAACACAAAACATTATATAACAGAGTGTAGGTCTTCACAGGGCTATGAAATATAAAAGCTATCTTTCTTTTTATATTACTGAATTAAGCTTCTTATAATTATCATGCCTTTAAAAATATGAGCAGTGTAGAAATACATTATCATGCTTATATATGCTTGTTTTTTGTTTTTATTTACAAGCAATGTTTGTTTTATTTTACAAACTTTGATGTTACATGTTGAAGCAATTTTACAACTCAATGCCTTCTCACAATTAAACACTCAACCATGAAGTGTTGTCAGTCAGATAGATTAGGCAAATAGACTTATACACTTTTATAAACTAATCTTAGTAGATTTTACTATCAATGATATACTATATATATATATATATATATATATACACACACGCACACACTCATACATGCACACATATACATATATACTCATAAACACACAATATATATGTAAATACCCACATATATATCTATATAAACACATCTATATCTAGTACATTGTTGATAGTAACAAACTACTAATACTGAGATTAGTTTAGGAAATACTCTGCTTCTCAAATTACTTGTTAAATATTAGCTGTAAAATGATTTTAAAGTACTTTTGTGAAATCAGTAGTTTAAAATAACCGTAAAATACTTGTATAACAGCAGAGTTTAAACTGTTGACTAATCTATCACTGATAAAGCAAAACAACATACATGTGTCAAAAATACACTGATAACAAACTTGATTCTAGTGAATTAATCCATTTTATCATTTCATGCATCTCCTCAGTCTTTTAACAACTTTATTTTTTTATATACTTAGTGTTGGGGAGGATGAGAATATTTTGTGTGTTTCTGAGAAAAATATTAGGTTGTTTTTGTTGGTGTTGTAATTTTTTATTAACAACCAGTAATCATCTTTACTGCACTTTACTAGCACTCATGTCCAGCACATTTGATATGTTAAGACTATTTGATGTGTCGTGAGCACATCTCAGAATACAAGATATCAAGAGTGCCAATTTTGGTCAAACTTTATCATTTATTAAGAATTTTTCTCTTTTTTAACTTGAATATATGGAAATGATTTTAAAGTATTAAGGAGCTTCTTGAAAGGAAACTGCCAGCTTTAAAAATCAGTGTTGTTTAGATTCAAATCAGCTTATTATCTAATGCATTCCAACCAGTGATCATCCTGTACTTTTTTGTCTTTCAGCATATTGCAAGACTGACTACATAATCCAATGTATATTTTCTTTTCAATATTGTAGAGAAGATTAAGGTAGTGATCAGGCAGAATAGTTAGCACGCCATGCAAAATACTTCTGGGCATTTTGTCCATCTTTACGTTCTGAGTTCAAAAACCTCTAAGGTTGACTTTGCCTTTCATATTTTCAGAATTGATACAATAAGTACCAGTTGATCACCAGATGCAATGTAATCCACTTACCCC
Source organism: Octopus sinensis (assembly GCF_006345805.1). NCBI lineage: Eukaryota > Metazoa > Mollusca > Cephalopoda > Octopoda > Octopodidae > Octopus > Octopus sinensis. The sequence continues at coordinate 46,509,651 of NC_043002.1, read as the reverse complement.
TTCCCTTGAAATTATTGGCCTTGTGCCAAAATTTGAAACCAATATTGTAGGGAAGACTTAATGGAGATTTGGTTACTATTTCTAGCTAGTGAAGTGTGCCTGTAAAAGCTCTTGCATAAACAGATTAGTGAAGTGGCAAAAGCAAGAGCTTTTTATACAATTCTGTTCAGTCACTTCTCCAAGAAATCCAAGTACACATACATCCTGCATACAAATACACATGTATACATGTCTTTCCCATTTTTGCCCTGTATCATTTATCAAATTTCTCTAATCTCAAAAACTGCACTATACAATTCTTGTCAATATAAACCAATTTCCTCAGATTCCTTAGTTTATTTTTAAGATTGAAAAATACATTTTTCAAAGTGTCATTTCATGTTTCCCCAGTTCACTGTGAATTCACAAGTTTTTTACTGTAGATAGGATTTGTATCTTAAGCATCATGCTTGATATTTCTGATTTTGTATTTGAAAGCATTAAAGGTTGTGAACTATAGGATTGGGTCTATTTTGCCTTACATCCTTCTTGGAAAGATAAAATTAGCAACCATCAAATGCTAGGATTGATTTAATCAACTTTATGCTTCTCCCAAAATGTGAGTCCTTGTGTTGATGTTATAAATCATTATTTTACTTAGATTAATTAAAAAAGTTGATAACTCACAAAAATCCTCCTAATTCCTGTAATTAAAAAAAACATTTTCTTTTTTGAGATATAACTGGGAAGAAATTACCATATGATTACCAGGAACAGTACCATCAAATTCTAAGATCTATATCAAAAGCAAAACTTCTAATACAAGTACAACACTGATTTTCTGGACACAGACAGTTTAGAACCTCTTATAATCTACACTAATTTACAAGCAGGAATTTCAAATTCTTGCAGCTACCAGACTAGTTTACTAGACAGTCCTGTTTCACAGTACTTTGCATGGTACCTTAAACTTGTATCAGTTACACTAATGTACAAATATCTGTATTTCCATTTAATTATTTCAGTGAATTTAATATGTATTTAATCTAGAAGTGACCACCCCTTCTTTGGAAAAATCAGTAATCTGGAAATGCTTTGAAACAAAAGATTCAAAAAAATTTATGTTGTACCTGTAATGTAATTAATGAAGGTAGGAATAATAGCCAACTAGGTAAACTACTTAATGGCGTTTCATCCATCTTTGCATTCTCAGTCCAAGTTCCACTGAGTCAACTTTGCCTTTCATCCTCTCATGGTCAATAAATTAAGTACCAGTCAAAAACTGGGGTTTAAGTAATTGGCTAGTCCCCTCCACCAAAAAATTTCAGGCTTTGAGCCTATAGCAGAAATAATTATTAAATATTATTTTGTCTCCAGTAACATTACTGGGTTTGCCCCTCCTTTGCAGTTACAACCATGAGGAACTATAAGTAGCCTTTTCCCAACTTTGGATTCACAACATTATTTTGATTTGCTTTAAACACATGTTCTTGGATCCCTTGCACCTCCATGATTTTGGTAAAACATAATTGTCTTCAGGAAACCTAATATGAATGTATTTGTGGACAGGACATTTATCTTTTTGTACTTAAGGTTTTCCTTTAGTCGGGTATGAAACAATATAAATGTTGATTCATCAAGCATGCAACATATTGTATTGGTCTACGTATTATCAATACTTTCCTGTGGTGGCTCGTGTATAGGCACTGCAGCACTTCCTATTTCCACTTGATATTATCAATAACATTTAATATAATGAGTCCTTTTTACTTTAATTCTTTCTTCATACTTGTACATTATATAATCCTTAAGCTTAATGTCAGTAGCCATCCCCTAGTTTATGAGAAAAATACAAAAATCTTTGTATAGAACTGTGCACTTCACAGTTCCAGCGATGCGGTGTTTGGCTGTTGTGCGCATGCTCATATGTCCGAGATAGGAAGCTTCATGCTAGGGAGAGAGAGCACTGCATGAATGACTGGCAGGTGAAAGGTAGTATTTCTTTTTGACTCCACGTATGTTATGCTTAAAAACATGTTTATATTCTTGAATGGGATAAAGTGTAGAATTAAATTATTATCCTGCTTCCAGCTTCAGTGTTGCTGCCTTATTTTGTAATTTGGCAGGGGGGATTTTTGAAAAAAAAGGGGGAATTCATGGCAGTGTTCAGCAAACAAATTAAACACACTACCCAGCAGTGGCTAAAATGCCAACCAATCAAGCTTATGTATAAATCTTTTTATATGTTAGTTTCCTTTTACACAATATTAAAACAGCTAAAAATTTTCAGAAGCAGCACCCCAACTAATTTTATCTACAAGCTGCCCCTGGGACCATCATATACAGAACATAACTGACCCATCTGGAATTTATTCCAATTAAGAAGCTTCAATACTAAGCAATGGTGAAGTGAGTGTTTCCTAACATATTTCTATAAAATTATTATTTGTTGTTCAATATTGTCATATACATGGAGTAAGCCGGATTTAAAAATTATGCTACAAATGGCACACATAAATAAACAATATTTCACTACATGATAGAAAACCATTAAAACAACTCTTTTATTTTTTTTCTTACCTTGTGGGGTTCTGCAAATTTAGGAAAATAAATGAATTGCTGGAACAAATTCAATTTTTTTTTGTAGCTGTCATATTGAAGTGGCTTTTATTTCAGCTAAGTTGACTGAACAAACAGTGACAGTTTGATTTAAGGTCACATCTAAATGCATGTGTGTGTGAGAGAGAGTGTGTGTGCATGCATGTGTGTGAAAACATAAACTTGCCTAGTGATTATGGTATTGCACTGCCAACCTTTAGATCTTGAGTTCACACCCATTGCAAGTATTTAACTCCCCATGCATCAGTTTCTTAATTGTCACTCAAAGTATTAAATTATCAGTAACAGGCATTGCTCATTAATGTTACATATCTCTTATACGTAATGCTATGAAACGAGAACTAATTTTTATGAGGTTTTCGGGAGTTTAGAGAAACACATATACATACACACACATTCATGTATGTATATATATATAGATATATATTTGCATATAGACAATATGCAAATTGCAGTTATAGAGTTGATAGGGCGTCAAGGTGTCAAAGAACCAGATGAAGGAAAGACTATGGTTCATATCCTATCACGGCAAGTAATTTGCTGCATCTGTTACTCAAAGCATTTAATTATCAATAACTTAGTGCACAGACCTGTAAATAGGTTACAACAGGCACTGTATGGGACCCCAATATACACATATATGATATATATTTTTTTCTATTATGAAGGGTTTTCTACCCTAATATTGAACTATTTTCTATAATCAATATACGGTGAAGGCTTATAATTCTATTTACAAAAATATTTCAACTGCCACCGTTTTCTAATTGATGCAGAATTCGCATACTTACATGTTTACTGCTATGAGATTATATTTCCTGAATTTTTCAAAAAAAATTGTGGGTATGTTGATATAATTGGTTAGCAAACTTATCACAAAAATAAGAGGCATGGGTTTGATTCCCATGCATACTAATATTCACTTTTTTCCATTACAGGGGTTCTTATGTCCTAATATTAGACTATTTTCTATAGTCAATATACAATGAAAGCTTATAATTCTATTTACAAAAAAAATTATGCATGCATATATGTGTGTGTGTGTGCATGCTTTTGTATATTCCCCTCACCACTTGACAACCAGTGTTAGTTTATTTACGTCCTCATAACTTAGCAGTTTGGCAAAAGACACTGGTAGGCCAAGCATGGCCACAGTCCAACAAATGAAACCAGCAAAACATTAAAAAAATCCACTGATATAAACAGCTGTAGAATTGTGGCATTGTAAAAATGATGTCTCATTAGCTTGCAATGCTGAGTTCAACTCTTCCCTAACACCCTGACACTACCAGGTTGACTTGACCAAGATACATCATATCACAGTTTCGGTGGTCGTATGACTCACTGATTTATGAATCACTTCAAACATATACAAGTGTTTGTGTGTATAGATGAATTTGCCTGTTCTGTGGTAGCTGAACTCTATTTATTTAGACTCATCAAATTTCATGTGTGCATATGCACAATTACACACACACACTGAGACAAAAAAATATGCTCCCAGTCCCTAAGTGCTGAAGTTTTAAAAAACACTCCTCTGTGTAGAAAACTGAACGTAAAAAATAATATTTATGTGTAGAAGGAAAATTATGCAACTAAATATACTGCATAACAACAATTTATATACATACATACATATATATATTCTTTTATTTGTTTCAGTCATTTGACTGGCCATGCTGGAGCTTTAGTCGAATAAATTGACCCAGGACTAATTCTTTGTAAGCCTAGTACTTATTCTATCGGTCTCTTTTGCTGAACTGCTAAGTTACAGAGATGTAAACACACCAACATTGGTTGTCAAGCAATGGTGGTGGTGGGGAACATATATATATATATATATAAATAAATATATATGACAGGCTTCTTTCAGTTTCCGTCTACCAAATCCACTCAGAAGGCTTTGGTCAGCCTGAGACTATAGTAAAAGACACTTGCCCAAGGTGCCACGCAGTAGGACTGAACCCCAAACCATGTGGCTGGTAAGCAAGCTACTTAGCACACAGCCATGCCTGCACCTATATATATATATATATATATATATATATATATATACATACACACACACATACGTACACAAGTATGTGTGCATGTGTATATATATATGTGTGTGTGTGTGTGTGTAAACAAAACTGTGGATACATGCAGGCATGGTCATATGCTTAAGAAGTTCACTTCCTAACCATATACTTTCAGGTTCAGTCTTTCTATGCAAGTGTCTTCTACAATAGCTCTGGGCCAATCTAAGAATGTTGAGTAGATTTGCTAATTAGAAACTGAAAGAAGCCCATCTTGTATGTATGTGTATATATACATGTATGTATGTATGTGCGTGTGTGTGTGTATCTCTGTTTTTGCTAAGGGCTGTAATGTTGCTGTCATTTTGCTCATCAACAGGTCATCTTATTTCTTTACTACCCACAAGGGGTTAAACATATAGGGGAAAAGCAAGGACAGACAAAGGGATTAAGTCGATTACATCGACCCCAGTGCATAACTGGTACTTAATTTATCGACCCCTAAAGGATGAAGAGCAAAGTCGACTTCATCATCTGCTGGCTTTTCACTTTCAAAGATGTATAGAATTCCTGTCACTAACTCTTACTTAGAAAGCAAGTTAGGGTTAGAGACAGGAAGTGTCTGCTATAAAACAATGCCTAAAAAATGACTTATGGTAGCCTGAAAAAACAGACATATAAATTGATAAATATATATATATATATATATGTGCGTTTTCTGTAATGATTTCGTAAGCAGTGTTGAATTTACAATTTTGTAAATAATAATATTTTATAAGCTTAAAGCTTATAAGTGATAACCATGTACTGACTAAAGAAAATGTTGGGGCATACAAGCCCTCAATGTAAAAAAGTAAGGAAAACCCTACTTTTTCTGTTAAGGGCTTACATGTCCCAATATTAGACCATTTTCTTTAGGCAATACATATTGATTGTTTATAAGCGTTAAGCTTATAAAATATTATTGCATTTTTATATATGCCTGAAAGATTGCTTGGAGATACTTAGGGTATTTTATAAATATACTTACTTAAAGTATTGTAAAAGCTTGAAACTATTAGAAGCTCTTTTGGTTGTGTATTAAATTAATATTTATCTCTCACTGGACGGATTGCTTTTTTGTCGATTTTACATATACAGGCTCCATATATATATATATATGTGTGTGTGTATATATACGTAAATATGTGTATATATATATTTATAAATGCATGTTTATATATATATATATATATATTTATAAACGTATATATGTGTGTGTATATATATATTTATTTATAAATGTGTGTGTGTGTATATGTTACAAACTTATACATATCAAATAAAATAAAACACTTGTAAAGTTGCTAAGTACATTACTTTCTTTTTAAAAATTTCATTTTTTATTGAAATCATTTTACAAAAACAAAGAAAATAAGTTAAATTATATATATATATAACTTGCACTCTGTTGATTATGACAGTGAATGTTCCAGTTGGTCCAATTAACAGAGCAGACCTCTTGTGAAATTAATATGCAAGTAGTTGAGCACTCCACAAACATGCATACTCTAAATGTAGTTCTCGGAGATTCAGCATGACACAGAATGTGACAAAGCTGGCCCTTTTGAATTACAGATACAATTCATTTTTGCCAGCTGAGCAGACTAGAGCAATGTGAAGTAAAGTGTCTTGCTCAAGGACATGATGCACTACCAGGAATCAAACTCCCAACTTTAAGATTACAAACCAAATACTCTAATCACTAAGCCATGTGCCTACACACATGTCTGTGTGTGTTGTGCCTGTGTTTGACCCACCATCATTTGACAACTGGTGTTGGTTTGTTTACAACTCCGTAGCTTAATAGTCAGGCAATAGAGCCTACGAGAATAAGTACCAGACTTAAAAAATAAACGCTAAAGTAAATTTGTTCAGTTAAAAACCATCTAAGGTGGTGCCCCAACATGGTCGCAATCAAATGACTGAAACAAGTAAAAAGAAAAAGAAAAACAAACAGAAACATCATAATTTTAGTTTGACTTTAAATTTATTGCATAAAGAGTTTTTTTTTTTTTTTTTTTCATAAAATGTCTTTGTAATATCATGCAATCACACTTTCCTTGCAAGGAATAAGTGATCTGAGATTTTGACTGATTGAAGTCTCCCCCATACCATTATGCCACAACCCCTAAATCTTGTGAATTTTACTTTTGACTTTCTCAAACATCTATGATGACCAAGTAGGAAGGTATGATAAAATTTGATTCATTTGAAGAATATACACAAGCATAGCTGTATGGTAGGAAGTTTGCTTCCCAACTACATAGTTCTGGATTCAGTCCCACTATATAGCACCTAAGGTAAGTGTCTTCTGCAATAGCGCCCCAGGATAACCTGAGCCTTGTCAATGAATTTGGTAGACAGAAACTGAAAGAAGCCCATCATGTATATGAGTGTGTGTTTGTGTTTCCTTGTCTTGACATTATGTGATAGTTGTAAATGATAGTCATTGTCAAGGAGCGGAGTTGTTCCTTTTCACTATTCTATCAGAACATTCTAGCTAGGAATATACATTACCTTGCTGAGGATCAGGTGAGGGTTGACAACAGGAAGGGCATCCAGCTATAGGAAAATCTGCTTCAAATAAACTGTCAAACCCATGCAAGTATGAAAAAATGGACATTAAATGATGAGGACAGCATGTTAGTTTGATATAAACAACTAGATCTGCCTCAAATCACATCGTTTTAACTCGGACAAGATGGAACATACTGGAATATTCAACCTCGGAGAGACTATCTGGAAAACAGACAGTGTAGTCACAAATGAAATGCTTTTGAGCTGACCTGGGATGAAACAGTAGCAATAATAACAGTTTTGGGAGTATGGTTATGGTTTAAAAAATAGGTTTTTGCCAACAATTTTCAAACATAAACCTTGCTAAAATATTTGGTTCATTTCAAAAAGTGAAAATCTTTGATATAAAAAAAAAATGGTTAATGTGTTTCCTGTTGCTTGGGGCTAGTTTTATGAGTCTTCTCTTATCTTAAGAATTCAGACCCTTTTTGTTTTCTGCCAGACTGACTTATTTACTGATAGTTGACACCCTTTCTTAAATTTGATGGACTGTTGTTCTATATATGGTGATAACTAGACTATCTAATTTACATGTTTTCAAGTTCTTTTTATGACTTTGAAGAAACCATTATAAACTGAAAGTATATTTATCCAAATGGAAGGTGACAAATTGAAATGTTTACGTGTATTTCCTTTAGTGGAATTATCATGTCTAAAATGGAATGTGAGATCTAACACTTTCATCACATTAAAAACTAATAAAAGTAACACATGAAAATGAAAAAGATGTTCCTGCACAAATTTTAAGAAAAGATTAAATGGAAGAACAAAGATGAAAATTTTAAAAAATGATCATAAAAAAGAAATGAAAATAATAACAAAACACTTTTTTTTAATTTAAAAATTAAACCACATAATCAGTCATTAAATAGCAAAAAAAAAATCTTGATTTATAAGGAAATTGTTTTCTATCATCATCATCATTTCAATGTCCACTTTTCCATGCTGACATGAGTAAGATAGAATTCATTATGGCAGATTTTCTACAGCAGGAAGCCCTTCCTGTTGCCAACTTTCACCTGTTTCCAAGCAAGATGACATTTCCCCATGACAAGACCCGTTTTTGCAGAAGATTGTAAATGAATAACACTGCTTGTATGAAGGTGACATTCATTTACGACTATCCAATGTCAAAACAAGGAGACACAAACATAGACACACACACAATTTATATGTGTGTGTTATGTATGTGTGTATCATTATCATCATCATCATTTTAACATCCATTTTTCTATGTGTATATGTGTGTATGGGGGGATGTATGTATGTATGTACAACAAGTTTCTGTCAGTTTTTATCAGCTAAATCCACTTGCAACGCTTTGGTCAGCCTGGTACTATAGTAGAAGACACCACAGGGTTGGGAAAGAAACTTTTTAACAATACAGCCATACCATGGAAATAAAACAAAACTTCAACAAGTGTTGCATCATTTTCCTTTTTTAAACTAGAGAAAGAGAGAACAGTAGCTATAAAAAGCAAGTAAAAATGAAGCTAGTACACAAAAGATAAATGCTGTCACAGCCCACACTACTATATCGTCTATCAGTTGATATTCAATAAATTATTCACTGGTGTAACTTTGGCAAGTAGTGTATGAGAAAAATTATCAAAGACAGCATACAACATATTTACACTTTTACTGGTTTCAATCATCGGGCTATGGCTATACTGGAGGAACACCCTTGAGCCAATGATAACCCTGGGAATTGGTATTTACTTTACAATTCTCTCTCTCTCTCTCTATATATATATATATATATATATAAATATATATTAACAGGTGGCCAAGGTTAACTTTTGATGCAAAGGAATCCAACTCAATGCATCATTTTCCACAACATCAGAGCATGCAAAGATACACACACACATATCTATCTATCTTTCTATATATCATTGTCATCCATACATACAGGCTTGTCCTTTACAAGTGCCAGAGTCACATAAAATGCGCTTGTGCTGGTGCTGTATAAATGCACCCAGCACATTCTGAAAAGTGGTTGCCATTAGGAAGGGCATCCAGCTGTAGAAACCATACTATAACAGACAATTGAAGTCTGGCCAGCTCCATGTCAAACCATCCAACCCATGCCAGCATGGAAAACTGACTTGATATGATGATATATATATGATGGTCTTATCCACTCCATGCTTAGTTTTTAAATCTACCAACTATTCCGTTGGTCTCTTTTGTTGAACCATTAAGTTTCAGGGAATTAAACATGCACACACACACACACACACACATGATGGGCTTCCACTAAGGTCCGTCAATCAAATTCACTCACAATAAATTAGTCACCCCGAGGCTGTAGTAGAAGACACTTGCCCATGGTGTCATGCAGAGGTACTGTACTCAAAATCACATGGTTGCAAAGCAAGCTTCTATTCAAGTTCTTGCTCTCCTACATGGGTAGCTTGTGATAACATCATACATGTATGTTCCATTTTAGCATGCTACCATAGCTGGGTACTTCTCTGTCATCAACCACTTTATATAGTGCACTGGAACTGGCATTAGAGTGCTTATACCAACAGGCCAGACTACTGGGGGGGGGGGGGCTCTCTCTTGTTTATCAATTCTTATTCAGAGTTACTGCACCTACTAGGCAGATAGCCACTCATTCATACACCCCACCTTGGCACATAGCTTAAATAGAATGTCATGTGGAAAATAAATATCATCGTCTCGAACAGATGCTAAATGATGATGAGGCTGTGTGTAAATATATATAGATAGATAGATATAGACATGTACACATACAAATATATTTTTGTTGTTGCTCCTATTTATAATTATTTTCTGAGGTCAACTTTGCCTTTCACCCTTTTGAGGTCAACGAAATAAGTACCAGTTAAACACCAGGATCCATGTAATCAATTAGTCTTTTCCCCCAAAATTTCAGGCTTTGTATCTATAATAGAAAGGATTATTATTATTATTATTATTATAGGCTTTTGATGGAATTCCATACTCTATAATATGGTGATCACTGAGGAAACTAGGGGTTGCTGACTAGCATGCATGCCATGTGTAGAAGCGGAGTCAGTAAGGTGATATTGAGCAATGAGTACAGTAACGTAACATGCAGATAAGGGCCCAGCTCTCCTCCTCCTTCCATTTACCATAGTCCCCCAGGCCATAACAGAAAAGTTTAAGACCAGCTGTCTATATACTGATTGTTATAGCTGAACCTGTTGTATAATTAAGAAAGAAATTCCAGAGAAAATGAAGAAACAAAATATAGAATCAAGAGGACTCAAAGAAAACTTAGCAAGAGCTAAAGTTTTTGTATAGTAACAAGGAATGAGGATCCCTGCTGCTGACAAAGAAGTGGCTGTGCTCACTATGCAGAAAAGGAATGCATAGAAATTTCATATGGTGTACCCAGTAAAAATTATACATACCTGACTGGCTCCCATGTCAGTAAAAAGCACCATCTGAACGTGGCCGATGCCAGTGCCCTTGACTGGCTCCCATGCTAGTAGCACATAAAAAGCACTATCCGAACGTGATCAATGCCAGGGCTACCTAACTGGCTCCTGTGCTGGTAATACGTAAAAAGCACTATCCAAACATGATTGATGCCAGGCCCACCTGACTGGCTCCTGTGCTGGTGGCATGTAAAAAGCACCCACTACATTCTTGGAGTGGTTGGCATTACGAAGGGCATCCAGCTGTAGAAACATTGCTAGATCAGATTGCAGCCACTGGCTTTTCAGACCTCAGTCAAATCGTCCAACCCATACCAGTATGGAAAATGGATGTTAAACGATGTTGATGATGATGATGAGGAGGAGGTGCAGAGGGATCAGAGGCAGGCTACAACTATCTAGGCAGACTAACAAGGAAGGTAAACTTATAGCTCAGAAGTTATAAGCATAAAAAGTACTAGAAGTACATTCTATTAAAAGTCCAACTATAGTTGATAGTTTTTGTTACCTTGTAGACCTAATTAGCAATAGAAGTGTCTGGAAAGCATAGCAGCAAAAGTACAAACAAGTTGGAAGAAGTTCAAGATGCTACTAGCTGGTGACATAGGGTTTTTCTCGCTAAGTGAAAGGCAGGGTATAGATTGCTTATGTACAAATAGTGATGCTGCATGGAAGTGTGATGTGACCCTGAATGCAAAACATTTGTCAAGACTAGGAAGAAATGAAGCAAACATGTCTCACTTGATGTGTAATGTTGGTACATTAACAGTGAAATACAATTAAGTTAGAAGAAAAAGTGGATGTAGAAGGTATTGGAGTGCAAGAAGGAACACTGATGTAGTATGGACATTTAATATGCATGGAGGATGACAATTGTATAAAGAAATGATGCTAGTCATTCCTCTTTCTCCCCAGATTACTGGTTATTAACATTCGTCATTATCTATTACCATTACTTATCTCTACAACTATCTATCTTTTCTCTTCTTACAAGACAAGACCCCCTCAACTGAGTCGGATATAGTATTGAAGGAAGTAAAAGTATGATGGAGAAACAAGTGTCTTGCTGAAGAGAATACACAGCTTCCCCAGCTGGAAAGGGAGAGAGAGAGAAAGAACTGGTGAAAGTATAATAAAACTATTTTACCCAGTTTAAGCTATGGACACATAAAAGGTGCATTAATATTAAAGGAAGGTTAACTGGAAAATAGTTTGTGTGTATGGCAGATGCACAGGGGCAATAAACACCAAAGATGTTCAGAAAACAGATTCCATCAAATGCCAGAAGGAAAAACTAGAAGTAGTTGAGAGCTTCCATTACCTAGGTAATCAAGTCAGTAGTTGGGGTGGCTGCTCTGAGAGTGTAGCTGCTAGAATAAGTATAGCCTGGGCAACATTCAGAGAGCTCCTACCTCTACTGGTAACAAAGGGCCTCCTACTCAAAGTGAAAGGTAGACTGTATGATGCCTGTGTGCAAACAGCCATGCTACATGTTGGGCTTTACAGAGACAATGACAAGTGACCAAGACCTTTGGAGATATCCTGTGTTTGAGAAGACCTGGCAAGCCAAATGAGATCATAGCCATGGCCAATGCCAGTGTCACATAACCGGCCCATTTAAAAGTACCCTTCAATCACTACGCCATATGCCCACGGGCATATGACATTATGGTTAAGAGCGTGAGCTACTAACCCCAAGATTCTGAGTTCGATTCCAGGCAGTGACCTGAATAATAATAATAATAATAATAATAACAACAATATCGAAAAATGAGAACCCAGGTTCGAAATTTCCCCAAGACACCTGATGAAAGCTGGAAGGTGTATCAGCCGAAACATTGTGTTAACAACAAACAAGATAGGACAAATATCCGTCGATTGTAAATAATGTACATAATTCCTCATCTCTTAAATATAGAACTGTACCCTTCAATCATTGGGCAATATGCTGTGCTTGAGAAGACTTGTTAAGTCAAGTGAAACCGTAGTCATGGCTGGTGGCACGTAAAAAGCACCATTCAAGCCTGGTCAATGCCAGTGCTGCTTGACTGGCTCCAATGCCAGTGGCACATAAAACGCACCATTTAAGCGTGGTTGATGCTGGTGGCATGTAAAAAGTACCCACTACACTCTCAGAGTGGTTGGTGTTCGGAAGGGCATCCAGCTGTAGAAACCTTGCCAGATCAGATTGGAGCCTGGTACAGCCTCCTGGCTTGCCAGTCTTCAGTCAAACTGTCAAACCCATACCAGCACAGAAAGCGGACGTTAAACACTGATGATGATGTTGTTGTCTAAACCTAAATCAGCCTTTACTAAGTAAACATAGAATCAATGGGTTCTAGTTATGACCATCCCATATTTTTCAGACACAAAATATCCACAGTGTATGTCTCATTTTCGTAAGATAGCAAAGATTAATTTGAATGAGATTTAGTTACTATTTCTAATAGGATAGTCAACTTTGTATAGTAGTGGCTCTTAATTGTTTTTTACTTAGGGACCCCTTTGATTCCTATTTTATTCTGATGGATTCGCAGGGCAATTTGATGTTTAAAAAATCCTATTATATTTTTACAATTAGATACTGTTAGGAATTGTATAAAAGAAAAATTGCAAAAGATATTTTGTGCTTTGCAGAAGTATAACCAATTTAATGCACATAATTTTTGACAACAAAATCTTATATGCAGCCCCACCCACAAGGACCATATCGTCCCTGGTTGAGAACCACTGCAGTAGAAACACCCTTATTGGCTAATTAAAACTATTTCATTTTCTAATATGGTATGGAATATAACTAACAGAGTGAAAACATATATGCAGGAACAGTTTCTCTACAGATGGCATTGTCATCCAACTAGCTGAAAGGTCAATAATCCATTTCCTTTTATTTAGTACTGAACTATGTCCATTTAACTCTCCTCTGTTCATTCCATCTCACTATATATATATATAAATAAGGGCAAAAGAAAAAAATTTCTATGCCTATATGTTGAAAAAATAGACTTTATATCATCTAATCATATACAATATTTTTCACTATTTGCCCTTATTTATAATTATTTATAATTTTCACCTTAAAAGGTATTATAATAATGCTGGCCACTGATAAAATTTTTTTTTTTAAATTTTATCCTTATAAATGTATATATATATATATATATATATATATATATATATAATCATCATCATCGTTTAACGTCTACTTTCCATGCTGGCATGGGTTGGACAGTTTGACTGAGGACTGGCGAGCCAGATGGCTGCACTAGGCTCCAATCTGATCAGGCAGAGTTTCTACAGCTGAATGCCCTTTCTAACACCAACCACTCCGAGAGTGTAGTGGGTGCTTTTTACATGCCACTGGTATGAGGGCCAGTCAGGCGATCAGAAAAGAAATGCGAGAGTGGAAATATATGAAAATATTCGTTATAGACAACAGATAAAGGTTTCGCAATTTCTTGTTGAACAACCTTGTAGAAATGATTTGTTTATGGTGATCAAATACTTCTGTCAAATGTTTGTGCTGTACATTAATTCACTTCCTCCATCAGATCAATATTGCCTGTAGAGGTACGCAGTGCGCCACATGTAAGATGAAGTGTTCAAAAACACCCAGTCCACAAATCGAAACCACAATTATAATCTCATGAACAGGAGTGCAACACCCTAACCACTAGTCCACTTGCCCTCAGAACCATTAATCCAGATACATTCTTTTTTCACTCTGTTTTTTTGTCTTTCTCTCCATTTTTTCCCTCATCACTTTCTGTTGAAGAGAGTAGGCGTGAAATGCCAAAGACTTTTCCATTTTTCCCAAGTACCAAACCAATACACCTTGCTTGTTATTCCCTCACCTGTCTCTGTCCTTTATTGTTTGTACATCTGAACCATATACTTATATATATATATATATATATATATATATATACATATCTAAAATCATGAATATATATCAAGTCTGTTCACAAGGCTTTGGTCAGCCTGTGGCTATTCTAGAAGACACTTGCTCAAGGTGGCATACAGTGGAACTGAATCTGAAAGCAAACTTCTTACCACACAGCCATGCCCTGTACCTACAAAATATGGAATGCTTCACTAATTTGCACATCATCATTGCACAGGGACCGTGCTAATCTTTTCTGTATCATCTGAATTTTAGCAGATGTATTGCCAAAGCAAGAATATTTATTATTTTAATTCTTTGTTCATTAATGTGTAGGTCTTGATCATGTTCAGCATGCAGTTCTGATAATATGTACTAAAGCAAGGAAAAGTCTTTATACTGTTAATCTCAACAGGGTTAAATGTATCATGGACCACTTTGGCATAATTTCCTATGGTTAGATGCCCTACCTCACACCAATCTCTTTGCAGTGTTAATTTTATTTCAAGAACATTTACAGAAATTTGATGAATTTTTAAAATCTGTTCATAAGTCCATAGGCTTTATTTGAAATTTGTGGCATTTTATTGGAAATCAAACTTTTTATATGCTGTCTCTCTACCTCTAAGCTAATGTAAAACAACTTTCTTTTGCAATATTAGACACAGAAACATTTGCATTGCTGTTGCCGTTTATCCACTAACATTCCAGCTGTGACCATCCTGTCGCCCTTCCCTTTTAGACAACATTAGAGTGATTTAAATGCAATTCAAACACTATTTTTTTTTTTTTGCAGGTTGCATGACCATGCAAAGGCTTCCTCACAGGTTCAACCTTGGCCTCCCTGCTATTTTTCACTGTATTCTGCAACACTGGGACTTGGTCATCAGCACTGATGTCATTACATTCGTATTTTTTAAACCACACCATTAGACTGCTATTTATCAGTTGATGACATCATCTTAACACAGTAAAAAGGTGGATTCAGAATTCAACAAAAGATATTCTAATTGTTTGTTGTTATTTGCAATCAACATTTCTCTAATAAGATGCAAACGAAATTTACCTGAATTTCCTGTACTCTAAAGTCTCAGAGAGTGTTGTATGAATCAATAAGAGACAAAACAAAATATTAAATAACTCTAGTCAGCCTACTCGGAGTATAAATATTCCAGTATAAGGTGCAAACTTAAACTTATATTCACAATTCAATCACAACACATCGTTGATAATAAAATTATTAGTAATTATTAAAGGCTTTCAAATTTTGAAATATCTCTAAGAAATCTAATATGAATTAAATCTAATGGTTATTGCCTATATTAAGATAGATGTATGTAGTCACCTTTAAAGATTAAGAAACTAAATTCTATTTTTTAGTTGTCTATTTTTACAGAAAATGCATTTATTGTTATCACAAATATTTTAATAGAAAACTACAATTTATCGATTTCTCAATATAAATTCGTTAAATGGTTCGGTTATCCTTAGAGAAATGGTTATAAAATCCATGGAATCATTTAAACAGTCTTTTACTTTCTAAATGCCATTACAAAAGCTAATAAACATGGTCTAATTAAAGTAGAAGCCAACATAATTATGTATTTAAACTGAACGACGAAGAGTAACAAGTAGAAAACTCACTATCTTCCTTTTTGGTCACATTCGTTAATATAAATAAATACATTAGACATTTAATTTTGATATTCATAAATATTTCTTATTTTTTCTTTGAAGATAGATATGGCTATGCGAGAATATTTGTTATATCATAATTTCATTATTTTTAATTTAAAAATTTTTTATGTAATCTGCGAAAGATAACTATATTTATGTTTTCAATATATATATATGTATGTGTGGACATATAAAAGACAATATCCAATAAAACTGTTATAAGAGAGATTTTTGCCTATTTTTCTTTTCTCAGCATGTATTGCTTACTGAAGATTAATTATTGTAGCATTTAAAAATCTTCGTCTTAACCCATCTATTAGCATTTATAACTAAATAGTCATGTAATATATGTATGTGTGTAAATATACACACATATATATACATACATCTACCTATTATATAGATAGATATATATATATACACACACATACATCTACCTATAATATATATATATATATATATATACACATATACACACACATCTACTTATAATATATATATATATACACACACACACACCTAGATGTATATTATATATATATATAATTTGCGTTGACAGATAAAGCATAGTACAAATTAGAATGAGGACTTTCATAGCCACTGATATCAAATGAAAATAAGAAGAAAGAGACAAAGTAAAAAAAACCATATTCACTAACACAGCAACAACCATAGATTTTATGAAATATCATACTTGCTACTACTGTCCATCTTCCACACTATCAGGTAAACCACTCTGATATGAACTTCCTCTCTCCCTCCCTTTTCTAAGTCCTCTTACCAACGGCTGACTGCTGTTCGCTCTGCCAAACTACTAATTATTCCTTCTTTCTATCATGCAATGCATTCATATTCCACTAGAGATAGTGTGTAAATGTGAGGGGAAGTATAATAAACTCTTATTTTACTCCCTACCAAACCTAACCTAACCAAAAATAAAATAGTATTTACTAGACTGTGTGTAACACAGGCCGAAAAATTCGGGAAAGCAACAGTGCCAATAATTTAGGCACAAGGTCAGCAATTTTTTTCAGGAGAGGGTGTTGTTAGTCAGTAAACATCGACCCTAATACTTGACTGGTACTTTCTTTTATCCACTCTACAGGGACGAAATGCAAACGTAACCTCGATGGAATTTGAACTCAGAATCTTGTAGGGTGGCGCAGCTAAATATCAATACCCTGCCAATTTTGCAAAATAACTGTTGCGAGCTCGCTGCCCTTTGTGCTAATAATAACAAATGATGAGGTAAGTCGATTATTTCGACCCCAGTGCACAACCAGTACTTTATCGACTTCGAAAAGATAAACGGTAAAGTCGACGTCGACAGAATTTCAACACAGAGCATAAAGAGCCAGGATAAATGCTGCGAAGCATTTTTGTGCGACGCGCAACCTTCATTAAAGGCACAAGGCCTGAAATTCGGGGAGGGGGGAACTAGTTGATTACATCAACCCCAGTGTTTCACTGGTACTTAATTTTTCGACTCCAAAAGGATGAAATGCAAAATTGATCTCGGCGAAATTTGAACTCAGAACGTAAAGACGAACGAAATGCTGCTCATAATTCTTTCTACTAATTTGCCTGAAATTTGAGGAGAGAGGTCTAGCCGACTACATCGACCCAGTGCTTGACTGGTACTTATTTTATCGACCCCAAAACGATGAAAGACAAAGTCAACCTTAGCGGAATTTGAACTCTGAACGTAGAGACGGACGAAATATTGCTAAACGTTTTGTCTGGCGTGCTTAACGATTTTGCCAGCTCGTCGCTTTGCTAATAATCATTTCTATTAAAGGCGCAAGGCCTGAAATTTGAGTGGAGGGGGACTAGTCAATTACATCGACCCCTCTCCCTCAACAGTGTTTCACAGGTACTTTAATTTATCGACCCCGAAAGGATGAAAGGCAAAGTTGACCTTAGTGGAATTTGAACTCAAATTGCTAAACGTTTTGTCCGGCGTGCTAACGATTTAAGCCAAGCTCGCCGCTTTGCTAATAATGATTGCTTAATTTTCTCATATAGGCACAAGGCCTGAAATTTGTGGGAAGTAGCTTAGTCGATTACATCAACCTCAGTGCTCGACTGGTACTTTTTTAATCAACCTCGAAATTATAAACGGCAACAATAACAATAAATAAATATAATACTTGTGTTGTTTAGCATGTAAAATGCTGGAATTGCTAGTAAAACATAAGTAACAAGTACGAGTCAACGAGAATCTCTACGCGATCGTTCTCGTTGCTAGAAATAACAGCTGAATCTCACCTAAGTAAAATCTCGTCTTAAAAAAAAATAGTAAGGACATGTTGATCAACTAAGTAAACAAAAAGACGAGATGGCCACGGCTGAAATGCTTAGGATCATAAGTCCATAGGTCTATTTGAAGAGGGCTGACCTGAAGCTAGACAACAACAACAATGTAAAAGAAAATAACGATCTAGTATGGTTTGTAATATCGATAACGTAACAATAAAAATTATTTTAATACACTAACCAGTTATAAAGACATTGTAGATATTCTCGTGCGTACATATATAATACATCGTGTATGTATGGGCATCTGCATCTATATATGAATGTGTGTGTATATGTGTATATATATATGTGTGTGTGTGTATATATATATATATATTGTGTGTGTGTGTGTGTATGCTTACATGTATGAATGTAATTATACATCGATTCCCGCTATTCGGATACATATATTTTTTAATTTCTTATATTCAAAATATTTTCTCTCTCTCTTTCTCTCTCTCTCTCTCACTCTCTTTCTCTTTCTCTCTCTCTCTCTGTTCTTCATCCAGCAGCGAACATCAAAGGCAGTATTCGCTACCATAGCTATAGCTAGTTCGAGATAAAAGGCTACCTAAATAGGATGTTGATGTTTAACCCTGATTCAGTGGCTGGCCCGATGATCAAAACCCATGACCATCTTTGTCTTTTATTCAGACATAGTTAGTGTGTCTTAAGACCGAATTTCTCCAAAGTATCCTTCCGTGTTCTTTCTCACGTTGGCTTTGCAAATAGGAAGTAAAAAAAAAAAAAAGGTGTGGAGTTTAATGTGACGCTTGCTTACGTAGGTTGACAGCATCTGAAAAGATAGGAAAATTGCGAGAGATAGATAAGAGAAACTTAAAGAGAGTGAATAGGAGGGAAGCAGACATGAGAAATATTATTTGTAAGGTATGATATTGTGGTGAGAGAAGAAGAAAAGAAAGAAAGAAAGAAATTGGATAAACGGCCCGTAAACAAAATATAATAGCTACAGAGAAGGAAGGAAAAAGTAATGGATAGAAGAGAGAAGAGAGGCAAATAGACAAGAAAAGACAGATAGAGAAATAGAAATAAGAGAGAAAGAGGGTGGTATAATATAAAGAGTGAGAATGTGGGGGGAAAAGACCAATATAGTAGCACATCGCTGATGTACAAAACAGAAACGTGTAATATGTGTGTGTGTAGGTACACGTATGCAGTTTTCACTTATGGTACCCATACAAAATTTAAAAAAAAAAAAAAAACCAACTTTATATAGCAGAATTTAAGTAAACAGAATAAAGCAAATCATAAGAAATAAGAGACGAAATATAACCGAGAGGTAAAATAAAAATAAAGGTAAAAACGAAACACGAATGGTTTAAGATACGATTATGAAAGAGAAACACAAGGAGGGAAGGAAAGAACGTATTAGAATTTGAAGGAGAAAGGCAATGATAAACTAATAGTCTGTGAGGAAGAAGAAAAATCAATGGTATATGTAAAGAAAAATGTTGCCATGGTAACGATAGTGCAGCAGACAGGCATTTGAAAAAATATTGATTGAGGAGGGAGTGAAAATAATGAGCTTACCAAGTATAGAGAGAGAAATTTCTAAGAGGTGTATATGATATATACATATGTGTATATAATTAATATATGTGTGTGCTATGTATGCATGTATAATTGTGTACGTAAATATATCACTGAATACGTATACATGTAGTTATATATATAAATATGGATGTATATATATATATATATATATATATTATATATATATATATATATATGTATAAATATGTGTGTATATATAAATATATATGTATATATATCTTCATATATATATATATGTGTGTGTGTATATATATATATATATATATACACATATATAATATATATATATAAATACATATATATATATATATGTATTATATTTATCTCTCCCTTTCTCTCTCTCTATATATATATACATGTATGTATATATATAGAGAGAGAGTGTTACCACTAGAATAAGAATAGCCTGGGTAAAGTTTAGAAAGCTTCTACCCCTACATATGACTGAAAGGTAGATTGTACGATGCATGTGTGCGAACTGCCATGCTTCACAGCAGTGAAACATGGGCCGTGACTGCCGATGACATGCATAGGCTCGAAAGAAATGAAGCTAGCATGATCCGTTGGATGTGTAATGTCAGTGTGCACACATAACAGAGTGTAAGTGCCCTGAGAGAAATGTTGGCCATAAGAAGCATCGGATGTGGTGTGCAAGAGAGACGTTTGCACTGGTATGGTTATGTACTATGGATGGATGAGGAGAAATGTGTGAAGAAGTGTTATTCCCAAACAAGGAATCCAGGGTAGAGGTAGACCAAGGAAGACATGGGATGAGGTAGTCAAGCATGACCTTCAATCGCTGGGCCTCACAGAGGCAATGACGAAAGACCAAGATCTCTAGAGATAGGCTGTGACTGCAAAGACCCAGCAAATAAAGTGGATTCACAACTGTATCCTACACTAGTTTCACATAACCAGCCCCAGTCCATTCAAAAGTACCTTGGATCGTAGGGTGACCTGCTGTGCTTGAGGAGACCTATTTGAGTCAAGTACATCAACAGCAAAATGAAAATCAAATGGTAATTGTACTTGTGATAGCTGTGCCAGTGGCATGTAAAAAGCACCAACTGATCATGGCTGTTGCCAGCCTCCTCTGGCCCCTGTGCCGGTGGCACGTAAAAAGCACCCACTACACTAACGGAGTGGTTGGTGTTAGGAAGAGCATCCAGCTGTAGAAACACTGCCAGATCAGACTGGAGCCTGGTGCAGCCTCCTGGCTTCTCAGAGACCCCAGTCGAACCGTCCAACCCATGCTAGCATGGAAAACGGACGTTGAATGATGGTGGTGTTGATGAAGATGATGATATATGTATGTATATATATATACATCCATATATATATATATATATATATATATAAATATGTTCTTCATCCTTTCTAGTTTTCTCTCCCACCCTTCCCTATTCTTCTCTCCTCTTCACTGTTCCCTCTCTCTCACTCCTCCTTCTCGACTCTCTCATCGCTGACAAGTGACGAAAGAGAATCTATCTTTCTGCCCATTACCTTCCTAAAGACAACACGTGCTTATACTGTCTCCTCTCATAAGCTTGTCTTCCTAGCATTCATAATCATTTTTCTATCGTTCTTGACTTAACAGCCCTCACCGTTTGTTTTTACTGATTTGTTCTCACTGTCCTGTTCTTGATACCACTTTCACCCTCCACAAAAAAATCCCAAATTTTATTTAATTTGCTTTGCGGGAAGGATTGTTCCAACAAAGTCACATATTGTCTTTGCCTTCGAAAAGTGGAGTAGATGAAACAGGGACAACTGATGAAGGAGAATATTTTTTATGTTGCATGTCTCGTTTCTCTGTTTCTTTTTTTCATTGTTTGAAAAAAAGTTCGTTTCTAAGTTTTTGTTTTTATGTTTTCGTTTAGCATTGTGTTCAACATTTTTTGATGTCCTGTACCCATTTATGCATGTATATATATACATATATATATAGGTATGTACATAAATGTATGTATGTATGTATATATATTTATATATATATATATATATATATATATATATATATATATATATAAATATATATATATATATATATATATATATATATATATTATATATATATATATATATATATATATATACATATGTATATATAATATATATACCGGAGTAAGCACATAAATGTGAAACAAAGTGGAAAAAGGAGTGCTCAAATACCAGAGTTAGAGTAATATGCTTTATTTAAAAGCATATTATATATACATATATATATAGGTATGTACATAAATGTATGTATGTATATATATATATATATATATATATATGTGTGTGTGTATGTATGTATGTATTTTTATATAATTATATATATATATATTTATATATGTGTATATATATATATATAAATTTTATTTGTTAGGGAATAAAAATTCCGGCATAACAGAGGTTCAAATTATTCTCAATGAAGAAATATATTTTAATTTAGAGATAGTAGGCCCCTCCATCTCACCATATAAAAAAGAATTTTTATATTAAATACCTACTGTTTTATAACTTGGCTTACACGTGTTTCATGAGGTACATTCTCCGGTTCCTAAACCACTCCTTGTTTTGCTGGAACCCTTCTTAAAATGTAGCCCTAATCATTAGGCCCTTATATCACTTTATCATCGTTCAATACAATAAACTATATATTAATTTTTTTAAACCCTTAAGTATGTGTAAAATAGGTATGTTTAAATTAGGTTCGCTGGACTCTACAGTACAAGCCATTATTCAGATAAGCATTCAAATAAAAAGTTACAAAAATAAAGTAAGAAATAAAAAATAAAAATGCTAAAAAAAATATATATACGTGTGTGTGTGTGGTGTGTGTGTGTGTATTTTGTATCCCTCCCCTATAAAAATTCTGTCTGGCCTCGATTCAAGCATGTCATTTGAGGCTTGAACCACCATCTCAAGTGTTTGACCTTCCCAGTTTAGAGCCTCTCTCTTTTTCATCTGGAGTATTGTTATCTCCTCCTCTGCATCGTAAATTATGGCCACTGCTATCCACATTACGTTGTAACCAGCTGGTATTTCTTCTATTGATATTTTTGCCTAGGTAGGTTGGGAGCAAAATTATTTCTTCATTTTTTAGAGTTCTAGTAGATATTTCCTTTGCTCTTTCAGCGTACTCAAATTGCGCATCAGCAGTGGCACTTTTTGTCCTTGACCGACAGAGGTAATTTTTCCCCATATGGGGGTGAGACACTTTTCTACCACCTTGTTCTTCACAGATATAATTCTTTTCTCCTTCCTGTTATATATCTTATAGACTACCATTCTGGCAGTTAAGTTTTGTAACATATCCTGTGGTTGCAACAGTTTTGTTTCAATGCCACTTATTTTAATGAGGTTTCTAAACTTAGATAGTTGTTCTTTGGACACCTCCAACTCACAAAAATTACCACCACGTTCGTATGGTGCTTTTTACATGCCACCGGCACAGGTATAACTACAATTTTCATTTGATTTTTATTTTGATGTTGATGTACTTGACTCAATAGGTCTCCTCAAGCACAACAGGTTGCCCTATGATCCAAAGTAAGCACAGCAGGCCGTCCTGCGATCCAAGGTACTTTGGATGGGCTGGGGCTGCTATGTGAAGCTGGTGCAGGAAACAGCCATGAACTCATGTTATTTGTTGGGTTTTAGCAGTCAAAGCATATGTCCAGAGATCTCGGTCTTCCGTCATTGTCTCTGTGAGGCCCAATGTTTGAAGGTCATGCTTGACCACCTCATCCCATGTCTTCCTGGGTCTACCTCTACCCTGGATTCCTTCAACTGTTTGGGAGTGGCACTTCTTTACACATCTGTCCTCATCCATCTGTAGTACATGACCATACCAGCACAAATGTCTCTCTTGCACGCCACATCCGATGCTTCTTATATCCAACATTTCTCTCAGGGCGCTTACACTCTGTCATGTGTGCACACTGACATTACACATCCAGCGGATCATGCTAGCTTCATTTCTTTCAAGCTTATGCATGTCCTCTGCAGTCACAGCCCATGTTTCACTGCCGTGAAGCATGGCAGTTTGCACTCATGCGTTGTACAATCAACCTTTCACTCTGAGCGAGAGACCATTTGTCATATGTTGGGGTAGAAGCTTTCTAAACTTTGCCCAGGCTATTCATATTCTAGTGGTGACACTCTCTGAGCATCCACCTCCACTACTAACTTAGTCACCTACTATCAACTACTTCTAGTTTCTCTCCCTGGAGTGTGATGGAATCTGTTTTTACTGAGTATCTGTGGTGTCTATTGCCCCTGTGCATCTGCCACACATGAAAGCTATCTTTTCAGCTAATTTTTATAAATATATATATATAATGGATGTATAAATACACATATAAATACATATCTATACATATATTTATATAGATATCATCATCATCATCATCATCATCGTTTAACGTCCATTCTCCATGCTAGCATGGGTTGGACGGTTCGACCGGGGATTTGGAAAGCCAGAAGGCTGCACCAGGCTCCAGTCTTATCTGGCAGTGTTTCTACAGCTGGATGCCCTTCCTAACGCCAACCACTCCGTGAGTGTAGTGGGTGCTTTTTACGTGCCACCTGCACAGGTGCCGGGCGAGGCTGGCAACGGCCACAGTCAGATTGGTGTATTTTATGTGCCACCTGCACGGAAGCCAAACGAGGGGGTGCTGGCATCGGCCACGAGTCGGATAGTGCTTTTTACGTACCACCAGACCAGGGATCCTGGCTGGTTCAATTCGATTTCGATTTCGCTTGCCCCAACATGTCTTCGCAAGCAAGGGGGTTGGCATGGGTGCCTGTCGTACGGTCAGATTGGTGTATTTTACGTGCCACCGGCACGGAAGCCAGTGGAGGCGGCGCTGGCATCGGCCACGAGTCGGATAGTGCTTTTTACGTACCACCAGACCAGGGATCCTGGCTGGTTCAATTCGATTTCGCTTGCCCCAACATGTCTTCGCAAGCAAGGGGGTTGGCATGGGTGCCTGTCGTACGGTCAGATTGGTGTATTTTACGTGCCACCGGCACGGAAGCCAGTGGAGGCATCGGCCACGCGTCGGATAGTGCTTTTTACGTACCACCAGACCAGGGATCCTGGCTGGTTCAATTCGATTTCGCTTGCCCCAACATGTCTTCGCAAGCAAGGGGGTTGGCATGGGTGCCTGTCGTACGGTCAGATTGGTGTATTTTACGTGCCACCGGCACGGAAGCCAGTGGAGGCGGCGCTGGCATCGGCCACGAGTCGGATAGTGCTTTTTACGTACCACCAGACCAGGGATCCTGGCTGGTTCAATTCGATTTCGCTTGCCCCAACATGTCTTCGCAAGCAAAGGGGGTTGGCATGGGTGCCTGTCGTCGGATGAGGTTCTATATCGACTTCGCTTGCCTCAACAGGTCTTTGTGTCCAAGGGAGGAAAGGCATTCATAAGTGGGCTGGGCTCACTTGTCCTGCCTGGTCTTCTCACGTACAGAATATTTCCAAAGGTCTCGGTCGCTGGTCATTTCCTCAGTGAGGCCTAAAGTTCGAAGGTCGTGCTTCACCACCTCGTCCCAGGTTTTCCTGGGTCTACCTCTTCCACGGGTTCCCTCAACTGCTAAGGATTGGCACTTTCTCACACACCTATCTTCATCCATTCTCGCCACATGACCATACCAGCGCAATCGTCTCTCTTGCACACCACAACTGATGCCTCTTAGGTACAACATTTCTCTCAAGGTGCTAACGCTCTGTCGAGTATGTACACTGACATTACACATCCATCGGAGCATACTGGCTTCATTCCTCACGAGCTTACGCATGTCCTCGGCAGTCACGGCCCATGTTCACTGCCATGTAGCATGGCTGTTCGTACACACGCATCATACAGTCTGCCTTTTACTCTGAGCGAGAGGCCTTTAGTCACCAGCAGAGGTAAGAGCTCCCTAAACTTTGCCCAGGCTATTCTTATTCTAGCAGTTACACTTTCAGCGCACCCACCCCCACTACTGACTTGGTCACCTAGATAACGGAAGCTATCAACTACTTCTAGTTTTTTCCCCTGGAAAGTGACGGAAGTTATTTTCTGCAGATTTTCGGAGGTTAATGCTCCAGAGCATTTGCCACATACAAAAACTATCTTCCCAGTTAGCCTACCTTTGACATTGCTGCACCTCTTATGTGTCCATAGCTTACACTGGGTACATCTTATAGAGTTTCTACCTACACCTTTTCTACAGATCGAGCAGGGCCATCTTCCTGAAGACATTTGTGGATTGTCTACCTTCCTACTTATTAGTACTTTGGTTTTAGCTAGGTTGACTCTAAGGCCCCTCGATTCTAAACCCTCCTTCCACACCTGGAACTTCTCCTCCAGCTCTGATAGTGACTCAGCAATAAGAGCAAGGTCGTCAGCGTAGAGGAGCTCCCAGGGACAACCTGTCTTGAATTCCTCCGTAATTGCCTGGAGGACTATGATAAATAGGAGGGGGCTGAGTACTGAACCCTGGTGGACCCCAACCTCTACTTTGAATTCTTCTGTGTACATGTTGCCAACCCTAACCTTACTTACGGCATCTCTGTACATGGCTTGCAGTCCTCACCAGCCATTCATCTATCCCCAGTTTCCTCATTGACCACCAGATAAGGGATTGGGGGACCCTATCAAAAGCTTTCTCCATGTCAACAAAAGCCAGGTACAGGGGCTTATCTTTGGCTAGGTATTTCTCCTGCAGCTGCCTTACCAGGAATATAGCATCAGTGGTACTTTTCCCTGGCACGAACCCAAACTGCATCTCATCTAAACTAACTCTCTCTCTAATTAGTTGGGCTATGACCCTCTCCGTAACCTTCATTACTTGATCCAACAGCTTGATATATATGGATATATAAATACACATATATGTACATATCTATACATATATTTATATATATTGGAGTCCATGGAAAGCTGCTGCAGCGAATAAAGTGTTTCCTGATGAACAGAACTCAATATGTTGTGTTTGAGGGAATATAATCCACTCAGCCAAAGTCAGTAGTAGTGTCCCACAAGGTACTGTGTTTGGGCCCACTCCTCTTCATTATTTACATCAACGACATAGTAGATGTCATCAGACATTCTACATTAAAAATCTTTACAGATGACTCCAAACTCCAGAAAGCTGTAAGTGGCAAGAGAGACCAAACATGCCTTCAGTCAGATCTGTTTACTATTGTCCAATGGGCGGAAAAAAACAAAACAATATGCTTTTAAATGAAGATAAGGTTGATTTGATCCACTATGCGACAGAGGAAACTCTGAATTTACCATATACTTTTCCCTAGGGTGACTCCCTAGTGTCATCCAACAACACCAGAAATCTTGGAGTAATTGTTGATAACAATCTAAGCTGGAATCCCTACATAAACAGCAAGGTTGACTTAGCCTGCCAGATGTGCTCCTGGAGTCTGAGAACTTTCCAGTCTAGAGATGCCTACACCATCATCCTTCTCTACTCTACTTCTGCCCGACCCCACCATGAGTACTGTTGCCCACTGTGCCCCCCCCCATACAAAGCAACTCATTATGAAAGTAGAAGCACTCCAGAGGTCCATAACAAGAAAGACAGACGGCATGAGATGCATTGATTATTGGGACCGACTAAAAAAACTCAATCTCTACTCTCTCTAACACCACCAGAAGCGCTACACATACATTTGTGTTATGTGGAAAATATTCCATCAATAATGCACAAATGATGTTGCCATCAATTTTAAAATCCATCCAAGACTTGTCCCTGTGCTATCCACCCACTGCAAAAATCGAACTCAGAACACATAGCAACATTATATCACAATTACTTTACCTCAACCGTCCAGGTCTCTTTAATACCATACCAAAATATGTTAAAATGTAAACAGATCCCATGAAATTCAAATGTTCACTGGACAAATTTGTTCAAAAAATCCTACGCCATCCTTCTACACCTGGATATGTCACTAACAATAATAACTCTTTGCTAGAGTGGGCTATGGTGCCCCATATATGACTAAACAACTTCACCAGGTGGTGCTATTAAGTTAGACATGGCCTGGGTCTATTCTGGCAGAAACCTATCAAAGTTTTATATATATATATATATATATATGGATGTATAAATACACATATATGTACATATCTCTACAGATATATATATAGATGTATAAATACACATTTATGTACATATCTATACATATACTTATATATATTTATGGATCTATAAATAAATACACATATATGTACATACCTATACACACATATATATATATATATATATATATATATATACATATGGATGTATGAATACACATATATGTACGTATCTATACATATATATATATATATATATATATACATACATGTATATATGTATGTAAATATATATATATATCTGCACTGTCATAGTCACTATTGTCACACTTTGCACTACCTCTTTCCTACCATTTTGAAGCAAGTAACCATCTGTCCTTTACACTCCAAGACTTTGTTACTTCCTTGGTGCATTTTCTGCAGCACACACTTCGGTATCAATCTTGATTTGGTGTAAATATCAATAATTGCATGAATGATGTTGTTAAAACACTTTCAGATACTCGCACATATTTGGAGGGTATGGAAAACTTTAATTCTTCTTTTCTTCTATTTACAGAAGCCTATGTGCTATATCTTAAGAAACCAATTATGCCCTACCTTGCAAACTGACAAGTGTCTCATGATGTCCCACTTTTGAATTTCCTTCAATCCTTTATGAACTTCCAAGGATATTCCCTCTATCCCAACATAACATAAGCAAAGAAGATACTCTGAACATATCTGTTGAACAAAAAAATCGAAATCAGAAGTACTTCTTGCAACACCACAAAGTTTTGCTTGATGATCAAAAATTGGTTGGTCTAGTGACAGAGGTTTGTGATTCAAAATGAGGAACTTGAAAAGGAGTCACCATTTGTACACAACATTTGTATTAGTAGGAGGAATGATGCTACATCGTACTTCCTGGTTTGTAGTCGGGAAAAAATTATGTAACTCTGGCAAATGACCCATTATATCCCACCCACCCCTAGTTATTTTGAAAACATGCAAACTAAAATCATAAATTATAACCATAAGACCAACTCCCACTTCCTAAAATTCTGGCTTTGTGCTAAAATTTGAAACCCTTATTATTACTACTATTAACTTGATATAATATGTGCTATTATTATCAGTTCTGTGAGGTTGGCATAGATGGTAATGTGCTGAACAGTAATTAATTACTTTGATTAATGACAAGTTCAAATCCTGACACTCAGCTTTGACATTGCATTTTATCCCACCATTGGTTTGCAGGAACTATTTATTCTATCCAGTTCAATAGACTACAGCAGCTCCAATATCTCATATGTGTGGTAGGTGCAAATTATATTATGCAATAGAAATTTATATAGAATCTAGAGGTTGCCAACTGATTAAAAATCCAAGTAACACAATGTATAGAGACAACAGAACATTTTGCTTTGTAAATAAGATTAACAAGTTTGCATTTTTTTTCTTTTATATGACTTTACTCCCATTTTTCCTTGACAATATGGATGGAGTTTGTAAACTTGGATACATCCATATTGCAGAAGTATTTATAGATTTTTTTGCTAGCACTTATTGACCTCCGTGGAGTTAAGATAACTAAAAATCAATTCAAGCATGATTTGAGCAGAACATAAATTGATGGTACTGAGTGTTGTTAGTAATATTCTTTTCTTTTCTGCTTTATTCTTTCTATCAATTTTAATATGTAAATCCTCACCAAAGGACATCCTGCCATAGAAACCAAGCCAAATCAGACTGGAACCGGGTTCTGCTCTCTTGCCTGCCAGCTCTAGTCAAACAGTCCAACATATACCAGCATAGGAAACAAATGTTGAAGAATGAAGATGAGGATGATGATGATTACCAAAGTGTCAGACAGCAGAGTAATAACTGAAGATATTACAGTTTTATCTTTCCTTCCTCACTACATCTTGAATTCAAGTTCTGCTTTTTTTCCCTGTAAAGGAGATACAAGCGTAGCAGACCAAAAACATGGAAAAGGTCCACAGAAACTGAGTAACTGATAGGTGGCTACATCTGGGGACAACTACAATTCATTGTCAAAGATTGAGACAGATGGTGCTCCATTCTCCACATAAAATTAAAAGATTAGAAGAAGCAGGTTTATAATACCAATCATGTAACCGAGTCAATTATCTCAATGGAAATTCTCTCCTATGAATTTCTGGTTTTCTACCAGCATGAAAACTCATTAGATAAAAACGTGAAAGCATACATTCTTTTTGGTCATCTAGTTGTTTGTAGTGTTAAAAGACCAATTATTCTAGAGATATATTCAAATAATACACGAGCCAAGACTATATATATATCTTTATGTGTAACATCTATTTTTCTTCTATGAGTGGTTATACATTGTACTAAAGAATTCTTAATCTTTAATCTTTTAGAATTCAGATTACTCTGTTAAATGTAATGCTTATTTATTTACATTATTTTCAATTAATCATGCACTATCTTGCAGCTTAGAGACAATCTGAGCATATGCTTTTAGATTGACATTTTAGTATAGCTGTGAGCAGTTGGATCAGCCTGTTTGAACATAAAACAGGTAGGATATTTCAGCCAGATATGGCTGGTTTTAATGCTAAAGGGTTAAATTAAAATTTCATAGGAATACAGGCAGTTCTGCCAGAATATATTTTCTAAGTACTTTAAATAATTTATTTTTCTCATTGGCAAACTATGTGTTCCCTCTCTCCTGCATGTTGACCTCATTAATCTAGAATTCACTAGTCCAGCAATTTCTAAGATTCAAAACAATAATTTGAATCTGGTGATCATTAGTTTGCATGATTGCCTGGTGCCTCATATTGTTTGTATCTACCACAGTGGACTTACAATAGTTGATACTGTTACAGAGGCAAATATATAACTTCCTTTCACTGATATTTCATACTTAAATATACCATCTAAACAACCAGCTAGTACAATGCAACAAATATGTGACATTAACTCTTACAAAAGTTATCAATACAGAAAAAGCTAGAAATGGTACAGACAGCACATGGCTTAGTGATTAAGGTATTCGGCTCACAGTTGTAAGATTGAGAGTTCAATTCCTGGTGATGCATTGTGTCCTTGAGCAAGACACTTTAATTCACATTGCTACAGTTCACTCAGCTGACAAAATTGAGTGGTACCTGTATTTCGAAGGGCTAGTCTTGTCACATTCTGTGTCATGCTGAATCTCACTGAGAAGGGTACATATGTTTGTGGAGTACTCAGCCACTTGCATATTAATTTCATGAGCAAGCTGTTCTGTTGATCGTATCAACTGGAACCTATGTTGTTGAAACCAACAGTGCCAGAAATGGTACATCAGTAAGAGTCTTGCATGCAGAATAGTATTGGTTTACTGACAGCATGATGAAATTTGGCTGGAGAGGTGATGAACTCAAAATAGACTTGAGGTTGAATACTAGTCAGTCAAAACAGTAAGTAAGAGCCTCACATCAGTAAGTGGGGCTGTAAAACCATCACGAGGAAGGCCTAGAAACAGTGTACATTCTGTCCTGATGACCCCCGAAACCTACTGGCATCCAGTATACAAAGTTTCAACTGACTGCACTTGCACAAGCAAGCTGTTTCCAAGTCATTTTAAGAAACAAGAGAAAATAATGACATCTTTGCTCTGGAAATGAAAGTATCTGAAAAGTTTTGTGATGATGGTGAGAGTATTTCTGGAGTGACTTTAAACATTCAAGAAAACTTTGTATATTCAAATGACTGACTACACCACTCCAAGCTGAGGCACATATCAGTCAACATTATGGGTACAGTAAAGCAGGAAATCTATAGGATCATTAGTTCTTATTTAACCTAAATTACCTCTCATTAAAGGCACCTCATCTTTGACTATCCCATCTTTTTTCCCATGACTATAATCAAGTATGTCCAACTTCATTTTTTGAGATAATAAGAGTGTAACAAGAGAAATATATATGACTGTTATTTCTAACAGATTGAGTGACTGCACAAGGATTCCCTCAATAGTTCATCCAGAAGATTAATTTGTCTGCAAAATCTTTCACCAGAATAAAGTAGCAAAAATAAATAAATATTATCCAGATATTTGATAGACTATACTTCTGTCCATTATCTGGAAATTGTAACCTTAAGCTAGTAGAGTGATGAGTTAAAGTGATTTTGTAATTAATAACACTGAATATATCTACTGAGCTCTCACTGTGAGATTGGCTGCTGGATATGTCGTGCCATTAATAACTGCATTGTGTTAAATTGGTTAACCAACTTTTTAAATTGGACATTTAGTAATATGATGGTGGCTGGTAGCCAAGGTGCCAATACTGAGAAGAGAATATGCTCACCAATACAACTAACTTGATGGTACTGCACAGCAGCACTTGTCGCTAATAGTAAAAGTTATTAAAGCCTATATTTGCTCTTCATGGAGTTACAACACCTAAAACATACAGAATCACCTGCCAACAATGCAATGCACATACACACATCAATAACATAGCTACTAATACATATGAACCAAAATATTCACACTATGTATTTTATGATTTCACTTAGGCATAGCAATACTAATAATCAGTCATTAAAACTCAATATGCATATGCTTTAGAACAAAGCATTAGGAAAATACAGATAATAATATAAATTATTGGATGACAAGGAAATGGAAATTATGTAAGTAAACTTCATTAGCTTACATTTCTGCTATAAGATGCAGTGCACTCAGAGCTAAGTGTTTGTGCAACATGTTAAAAATTCACATTATATAAAAATGCAACTGTGCTCTTAATTTATGAAGATTTTGCAACTAATTTCTCAGTCATTCTGCTTGTCACATTCTCAATTGGTTGACTTTGTGCTATATTTTTAAGAGAGTATAGTAATAGTAGCATTCCCATAGTGGTAACAATCCATAGAAATGTATTATTCTAAACACTGGCATGGCTGTGTAGTTAAAAAATTTGCTTCCAACCATATG
Source organism: Octopus sinensis (assembly GCF_006345805.1). NCBI lineage: Eukaryota > Metazoa > Mollusca > Cephalopoda > Octopoda > Octopodidae > Octopus > Octopus sinensis. Next base: position 46,476,514 of record NC_043002.1, on the reverse strand, counting down.
GTCTCAGATTCAGTCTCACTATGTGGAACTTTTGGCAAATGTCTTTTACTTCCCCAATGGCCTGACCAAATCTTTGTGAGTGCATTTGGCAGACAGAAACTGAAAGAAGCCCATAATATGTGTGTGTGTCTTGTCTTAACATCATGATAATTATAAATGATTGTCATGGTCACAAGCAGTGTCATTCATTTCTACAAGACCATGAGAAAATATTACCTTGCTTAGAATCAGGTGAAGGATTGACAACAGAAAGGACATCCAGCTGTAGAAAATGTCTCAACAAATTGTCTGCTGCATGCAAGCATGGAAAAGTCATCATCATCATCGATGATTTCTGTAAATAAGCTGAAACCAAGCCCCAAGTTTTGATGCCAAACCCAATATTACCCTCTTCAAAGAAATTTACTGTATGCAGGGCTGTCTTAGCAACATTATAGGCCCTTGGCAAAGCATTGCACTGAAGCCCCTATATACACAACTAGCATCTACATAATGATTGGGTCCTAGATCCACAGGGCCCAAGATGGTACTTGGTTGTAAGCAGAGAAACCCATTAAGTGGTTTACTATTACTATCAGCAATAGCTCTGATGCTGTTCCTGAAAGAGTTTGGTCTGTATGGAAGAAATTTAAAGAACTCTTGGTTTTTAGAAAATAAATCAGATTAGTCTGTTCAACTTTATTAATCAATAAATTTATGTACAAGTAACATCATCAATCACATTTACCAAAGAAGAACACAATTATCTGTGACTACCCAAAAAGAACCTGAGTCCTAGACTTTTTTAATATGCTTAAAATTTGGTTCTTGGAACATTTGCCATAAACATTTTTGCTGCAAGAAAACTCACCTCAGGAATTATCATCATAGGAAACTTTGTCATATAGATAATTTCAAAGATATGGCAGGCAACCTGATTTAGAGAAATTGCAGCTCTAAAAAAAATTGCTTTATATATATATGTTTTGTATAATTCTGTTTTAGATTTAACTGTTTTTTTTCTTTTTGTTTGTTGTAAACATATTTATATTGAAGCATTTTCATATTTATAATGAAGCGTTTTCTACAAAATTCTTTGATTGATATTAATATATATTTTTTTTATTAGGACTGCATCTGCTCAATCTAAATGACACTTTTTCTTTTTCAGTAACATCTCTTCCTTTTTCAAATACGTAATAAGTTTCCACAAATTTGGGTGCATGTTAGTGATGGAGCTTTGCATTGCAACGTGGAAGCCTTCTACACTGTTGTTTGTTCTCATCGTATTATTCTGGGTTCTTTCGAAGACATTCCACACTTCAATAGGAAAAGCTGGTTGCATTCTTAGTTTTCGCTCACCTCAACCTCATTCTCCTCCTATATAGTGAGTTTCAAAGTAGGATACAAATTCTTGAAGCAAATCATCATCATCAGTTAGTTCAAGAAAACCATCAATAATTTCACGCACTGGAAGCATTGTTAAATTCTGCATCTGTTTGATAACAAGGTTTTATACTTATCTCCATAATGTAGTGATAGATATTCTTAGCCATATGAAATAAACACCTTGTTATATTTGTTGTTGGAAATATATTACAGAAAGTATTGATAACTGCTTTCTCGAAATCAACCATTAAGATTTCAAGCTCTAATGATGGGTGTAAGAAAGCCTTCTGTACGTTGTGATTTACCGAGTAGCAAATCAAAAAGACGCAGTATGTTAATATTTCATGTGACAATATGTAACGTGAACAACTGATAATATATATCTGGGCTGCATTTAAAAGTTCCATCACAAGGTCAATCTTTATTATTCCCAAGTTCATCTAACCCAACTTGTGTACCAAATACTAACAGTCTCTCCGGATTATCTTCACCACTATCATATAATAAAAACTTCTCACCATTTTCAAGAAATCTATATTCTTCAGGTATTATATACCCACTTCTTCCAGTTGGGATCAGGGGAGCTTGGCTTTTCTTTTGCCTCCAACCTCTAATATTGCGAGACAAATGCGATGGCATCAGTGACAGTGCATTATCATCTAAACTAGATGAAATTTCTGCAATTAACGACCATGCAGAAGTTTGTGAATTAGTGGCTAGTGATTTCAATTTCATTTTCGCTATGTAAACTTTCGGTTTTAAAGGATGAGAAGGATGGCAATGCTCGCCGAATATCTTACATATAGATAAATTATTGTTCTCCAGCATGGTATGCACTCTTGCTTTACATTCTCTATTTTCACATTTCCAATAAGGTTTTTCACCGTATTTTCTATCTATCGTATAAACAAAGTTAAGATCATCAACTAATTTCAAACTACCTCTGCTAATTCCCACTTGATAGACTATTGTAATGGGTTAGCTACACAAAACAAATATTGTCACATGAATAAAGAAATTTTAAAAGAGTTAAGAAATTACTTTACCCCCTCTTATTGGTTTCTCTAATAAAAGTTAGGTTGGCTGAAACAATTATGTATCAAGGGAGCAATTCATCTTTTTGCGGTGAAATTGTCTTGCGGCAAAATTTCCTACGTGGTGAACTCTCCTACAGCCAAAAATCCTGAGGCGAATTTTCCTGCAGCAAACTTTCTGGATACATTGAAATTTATCAGTATATCTGTTCAGTTACTGTCAATGCTAAGGAATATGATAGGTGATATATCAAGCGGGTATGTACAGTGACAGTTTTAAATGTGAAGTTTGTGTTGAAGTCCATATACAATTTATTGGACAGGCTTCTCTTTTCCACTTTATTACAGGTGATGTGAACTGGCAAAATACCACTCCTGAAAGTTGTTTCTTAGAAAATTAAGTCTGGCTTCTCTTCAACTAATATCTTCAGTTTGTCACTTGCTATAGCGGATGCTAATCTCTCTTCTGTTTATCTATGAAATGCAAATTTTCATTGAGAATTCTTGAAACCAATGCATCCTGTATTCTCAGAAATAGTCTCTTCACATCATATTTGGTCCATTTCCTACAAAGTTTGTAAGGAATTGTGGCTCAGTTGAAACTATGCGGTAAAATGATGCAATAAACTTGTTTTATATTGTCAGTAAGTTTGAGGATTTTCAACATGCAGAGTTAAACGCTGGAAAAAAAAGACAAGAACATTACTGAATAAAAAATGTTTAATCTTTCAAATGAGATAACACAACATAGTAAAACAAGTATTTGTGTTACTAAGCAAGACTTTAATATTTCCATTTAAAAAACCAACTGTTATTTACCAAACATAATACTTCCAATCCTGATGAACCAAAGTTATGTTTATATCTATAGTTCTTTTATTCTATGATAGTAAAAACTAAATGTCAAAGACTTAAACTGTCTAGCTTTAAACAACAGTGCCAATGGTTAGATGGATCTACATTGAAACTCTCAACTGGCAGGTGATTTCCAGTATTATATAGTCACTTTGGTGTATTTGATGTAAAAGTACATTATCAGATGGAGAAGATTACAGCAGTCTGACTTCATACATTACAAGAGAATAGGAAACCCAAAAGATTGTCCATTTTTCAAATAGATGTTATCTTTCTTATGAGACAACTAAAGAAACACACACACACTTATATAAAGAAACACTAGGTAGGTAGATATGTGTATACATATCTATATATCTATATATAAGAAAAACTAAGTAAACATATATATATATATCATCATTGTTTAATGTTTGTCTTTCATGCTAGCATGGGTTTGATGGTTTGACAGGAGCTGGCCAGGCAGAAGACTTGAGATATCTAAATATCAATGAAAAACTAGAATAAAGTTGAGAAGGATCAAAGAAAATTTGATATGAATGGCTTCCAGTCTTAATGATGTCAAAGGTTAAAAAAATATGCAATAGAAAGAGGGTGATTTATGTACAATGAAATTACAAAAGGAAGTAAAATTATATAGCATACCTAAGTAACCACTGATCTTAAGATATTAATGTTGAAAATCTAATAGAACTCCTACCACTTAAAGCCAATTATATAATAAATCCAACATATCTTAGCTGAGAAATGAAGGAAATATCATCATCATGATCGGTAACATTTCTTTTTTCCATGCTGGCATAGGTTGAACAGTTTGACAGGAACTGACAAACTAGAAGCTTGTGCCAAGCTCCAACACCTGCTTTGACATGGTTTCTACAGCTAGATGCCCTTCCTAATGCCAACCACTTTTACTGAGTGTAACAAGTACTTCTTTTTTTTTCATATCAAGTACTTGCAAGGCAAGACCTCTCAACTGAGTTGGGTATTGTATTGAAGGAGGTGAAAGTGTGATAGAGGGACAAGAACAGGGGTTTGCTGAAGGGGATGCTTCTCCAACTGGGAAGAGAGAAATGGTGAGGGCATATCCTCAAGGTACAAGGTAGATAAGAGAGAGAATAGAGGAAAAGAAAGGATAGATAAGTTTATGAGAGTGTAAAAACAATATGACAGGTGTTCAGAGATAGAGAGATGAGGATTGAGGTGGACACTTCTCCCTTTGCCAAATAGACCAGTCTCCTAGTTTCTTGTCAAGCTATCTGATATAGTTGTCCTCAGTTGCCCCATTCTTCCAACCCTTCCAAGTCTGCCTCTTTGCTTTTATGGCTCTGTGTACTTCCCACCACTCTTGGTCTGTAGCCTTCAGTAAGTTGTTCAAAAAGAACTTCCAGTTGTCCTCTATACCATAAATATTTATCTTTTCTTCCTTCTCACCAAATGCTTCATTTACAAAGTATGTAATCTCTGACAGTTTAAAGGATCCTTAAGCTTCCATATCAGCTTGTCTCTCTTAGATCTTCTAGCTCTAAGTCTGAAGCTACTAACTGCTAAACTACTACATTCTTTGCTTGGGAAGGATTTTGCATTCACAAGCAACAACCTATCCCATTTCCGAGTAACAATGGAGTCAATCTTGTTTGTGTGCCCACCAGATTGATAGGTGAATAGGTGGCTGGTACGTTTCCTAAAGTTAGTTTTGCAAATCAACAAGGTATTTCAAATACTAACTTCAGGAAGCTTATCACACACATATATGATGCAGTTATATACACATACACAAATATATTCTTCCAACACCTGATGAACAAAAACAAACCCACATCATACTGATCCGCCTCCATCTTTGAGTGTAGGGATAGTATTCTTTGGCACATACCTCTATGCCATTCTTTCTCCAAACTTTGTTGATTGAATTTCTGCTGAAAAGCTCAATCTCAGTTTTGCCAGACCAAACTACGATTTCCCAATATGTTGCTGGTTCATTTAGATGTTTTTTGAAAAGGCCAAACAAGCTTTAAAATGACATTTCTTAAGCAATGGGGATCTTTTTTAGACGAGAAAAGAGATCATAACAGTGAAGTAATCTACTAATTTTATCCTTGTTCACATGTACTTCACATGCTTCCAGCAGCTTCTTGAGCATAGTTTGTAGCCTATTACGAGCTGTTCTTGCAAGTTTTCTTGCTGTACACTCTGCTAACTTATGTGGGTGACCCAAGCAGACTAGAGGGAAAATGGAATTGCAAGATTTCCAGTTACATATCATACGAACTGAACTCAAAGGTACATTAAGCTGTGCAGAGATCTTTCTGTACCCATTGCTACTCTTATGAAGGTCAACAACATGCTCACAAAAGGTCTTGACTAATTTGTTTATTTTTAGCCCATGATGATGATGTTCACTCACTGATATTGTCAGAACTGATGCAATAACTGTAAATGCTCACATATGAAACTTCCTGAATCTTTTCAGGAAGTAGATATCTGTAGATATTCTGGAAAAAAAAACAATTTATTTTTATTCAAAATATCTAGAAAATTATTCAATTGAGTTAAATGTGTAGTAAAGTTTTTGCACTTTGAATTTCAACTTTTGTCCATATAAAATGTTTTCCATTTGTTATGTAATTCTGATTGTTGTATTGAATTTATTACAAAAAACCTAATAAATGGTGGAAATTTCATTAACCTGCATTAACTCAATATATATAAACTTGGATTTCTGACTGTGTATTATAAACTTTTGTGGGTCACTGTATATGTGTGATGCAGTTATAACACTCACTAATAATAATTATAACCAAGCTGAAATATATATACACAGACACACACATATAAATACATACATAAAACTAACATTGCTATCCTGTTGCTCCTTTATATACCCATGTTGTTTCATCACCCACTCTCCCTATAGCCCCACTTTTGCACCTTCATGAACTCCCTACTGATACACTTTAAGCAATCCTCTTACCATTCCATTTATATTCACATCCTTGTACCTTGAGATTATGCCCTGACACATTGGGGTAACTATGTGTCTCCTCTACAGCAAGACACCAGTTTCTGTCCCTCTATCATAGTTTAATCGTTCACTAACTGGCACAAAGCCACCTCCTTCAATACCCCTTCCAGTTGAGGGAACTGCCTTGCAAGTTACGCGGTGACATCACCAGTGGTGGTACCTTGTAAAGCATCCAGTCCACTTTATAAAGTAGTTGGTGTTTCGAAGGGCATCCAGTTACAAAAACCATGCCAAAGCAGTGTTTGGCACAGCCTCAGGATTACCAGCTCACACACAATGTAATAACAACTCATTGGGTTATTACTACCACAATAGCTTAATGAGTTATAGTGGTTACAGAAATAATTAGTAGAGCAGGCGATCCTGATTATTTGGACTGTACTCAAATGTATTTTTTTAATGATTAGGAAAAAAAATCACCAAAAATTGATAGATTTTTGTAATACCAACAGTTTAGAAGGCATTATTTTTATTATTTTGTCATTTAAAAGAGTTTGTATTTGCTTAAAACGTTTTACTTTTGCTTTATAAAAGACTGTTTGGAAGTAGTTTTCTTTATATACAACCTTATATTGTATTTACAATTACTTGTAAGATATATTTAACCACTATTTAGAAATTGATGTTTGAGTGGATATTACTAATCCCTAATAATCTTCATATTCTGGTATAAAAAAAGTAATTATGTATTCACACATATAAATAATCCATATTTGTAAATATATATATATATATATATATAATATTGATATAGAGAGCTCAATATATGAAGGGCTTACACATGTGTGCATGAGTAATAGTAAAAATAAAATTTAATGATCATAAGAACTAGGCTCACATGATACTAAAATATGATAATCAGTATAGACTAAATTTAGTAATGTCATGAACCAATGACACACATTATGGCTCATTCCTAATTTGGGTTAATGATAACTCTTAAACTATGGTACATATATATATATCTGCTACAACATAGGTGAGGGACATTGACAAAAACAAAACAAAAAAAGTAAAAAGAAAATCACTCTTCTACAATGATGCAGACCATTTTGTTTTCTTCTGGAAAAATATCAGAAACAAAATCCAAGAGTAATATTTCCAGCTTGTCACAACCTACATCAATCAAGGTTTGAATCCTTGTGTATTTTAAGAAATAATACATTGGTAGAGAGGAATCCTGAATAATTTACAGTTGTGAATTATCAAAGAAGTAACTGAAGAATCAATTTCATTTATTGGTAGAATTTATATTTCCAATGGTTTGCCTGTTGACTGAAAGGAACCATTATACATACAATTTCACATCCTCAGGATCAACACTGAAATACAGAACATTATTTCATCTCTCATTCCATACTGAGACACTGGATAGTTCTGAAAATGTTGATAAATTTATGTGTATGTGTGTATAAGTTTTTTGGTGCAAATATTCTTATACTTCAAAGGTCTACATTACACAAATCACTCATCTATAAAATGTGAGTAGTAATATTGTTTTTTGCTGTCAAAATAGCTGAACATGTTTTCAGCTTCGCCTAAAACTGGCATGGACATCCTTTTTCTGAGAAGTGGGCCACTTGAGACATGACTCATCATCAGACAGGCCATAAGTTGCCCATGAATGGCCTTAACTTCCACAGCAACTCATTTAAGAGCTAAATTAGTAACAATGTGTTCCTCTGTGTGTTACACACAATGTAATCCTATAACATTCATCAAATAATTCACCAAATATTGTGTCATTGCTGAACTGGTCAAATTCACTGTATATAAAACTCATTACATCCAACAGAGAAACATTCATATACAAATCACAACTCTTTCAAGAGTGTGCTTTCGATCAGACATCCCTTTCTGTGACATATCAAACAAGCTCCATCTTCAATGCACTCTAGCCTGTTGTCAAAAGTATCTCATCCAGGTTTGCAGTATCCTCCCTCCTATTTGTTATCACACATCATGGCACAACTCTTTTTGTAGTCATCTAGACAAAGACACCCTAGTTGATGGGCATTTTCCTTCCAATACTCCTCATTTTGAAATAAGTACTTAAGTCAGTGTGAATGACCATACTAATAAACATTTCAATATCCAGATCTTTTCGGTTTAAACGGCAGTTTTTAACATAATTTCTAGGTAACTAAAAAATTTTAAACTTCGTATACTGGTAGAATGTGTTTATAAAACATCTTTTTCTCTTGGCTTTATTGAGAAAATTCTATAGTTTGTAAGATATTTGTTGTTTTTTTTCTTCAATTTCTGCAATTTCAACCAATCACTGACGTCCATTGAGGTAAACAACATTATGTGCCATATGAATATGCCCCTCGTTTCAGAAACAGATTAGGTTTATTTACATTTGTAAAGAAAAAAAGATACTCTTCCCCCCACCCCTAACCCTAAAATAGATTGAAATGCAATAGATCGATACTAGGGTCATAATTATGGGTGACAGTTTCATATGACACCACTAGAAAAAACTGCGGTTCAAACTGAAAAGATCCCAATATCCTTCTTTCTCTTCAGCAGTGTATATCCAAAAAGGATAACCTCTTTGAGTCAGCAAACTCTTATCATGACAGTGATTAGTCCCTTTATAAGATGTCATTACATAAAGAGCAGAAAGTATAAACAGTAGTTGGGTTATACCAGAATTAATTAAATACAAGTTAAGGTATGCCCCAGAAGTGTAGGAAAATTCCAAGAGATGAGATGGATGAGATCCATAAGTGATGACTAAATTAAGAAGTCTTTGTTAAAGTTCTTAACAGTAAGAGACCACAAAACAAGATAATAAAGCAGGTGGTTGTTTACAAATATTTCTATCACATTTGAGAAATGTTGGAAGTGTTGCCTGTTCAACCCATGCCAGCATTGAAAACGGACATTAAATGATGACAATGTAGGCAATAGGATGGTGATTATTTGTATCAGATCTCTACAGATAAAGAAATACTGATGAAAATAGCAGCAAGCTCTGCAGCATACTGTTTAAAGATAATGGAAGATCTTGCACTGGGACCACTTGTATTGTTAGGTTGCAGTAATAACAAAAGCAACCATCTTAATATTTATTGAGTGGTCACAATCAGCTCCAACAATTGACATAACAAGGAACCTACTTTTGATGTTTTAACATATGCTTGATCTTATAATTCATCTAATCAATGTAGGAATTAAGAGCCCATTGCAAACAAGAACAATTATGATCAAGATGCTTAAAATAGTTTCAAATTTTGGCACAAGGCCAGCAATTTTTGTGGGGTTACATCGACCCCAGTGCTCAAATGGTACTTATTCTAATGACCCTGGAAGTTGATCTAGACAGAATTTGAACTCAGATGAAATGCTGCTAAGCATTTTGCCAGGCATGGTACCAATCCTGCCAGCTTGCTGCTTTAAAGATACCCACAATATTACAAGAACTATTGTATATTCATTCACAGAAACAACTAACTAAAAATAAGAACAATTTTGCAATTAAAAATAATATATTTTTGTATAAATATCCATAATCCTCTATCTTATATTTTAGTTCAGATTTTCAATAAAGCAACTTTTCTATGAACCTCTATCATAACAAGCCAACATTAGAAGTCTCTGGAAATACTGTTCAACCTGCTGGGAAAAAAAACAACCAAATTTCCCTGAAATAACATTTCACCATCTTAAAAAATAAAAACAAATTGGCTAATGTAGTCATGGCTTGAATGCCTTAAATCAGAGCTGATTTGAAGCTGGACAAAAGCAACCCTGTCTAAAATTGAATCTTCAACCAAAGTCATCATTGACTTTTAAGATATGTATCTCATACTATTCAAATCAATTTTTCATTCAACTTGCACCCTCTATTTGCATTATATGTTCATATCAACACTTATCTGTTGATTATAGCTTTAATACCAAGACTGTTTCTCAAGATGTTTTCAAGTTATCATTACACATCATCACAAAACTTCTTCCTCTATGATTTCTCCATCAATTACATCTTAATTGTAGCCATCATCACTCTTAACACATTAATTGTTTCATCTGTTCTTTGTTTAAACAGAAACACTCCATTGCAAAACATTCCAAAAATTCTTACACCATATATTCTGGACATTATGTTATGGTCCCCTTTTCAAAATTAACATAGATACCTAAGTAACATACAACACACTCTTTTGCCTCCAATATCTGATTGGTCATGTAGTAACTGATATTTATTTTTAGTGCTCTGCTTAATCACTTCCTGAAAACTAAGCATAACTATTTTTCCCATTGTGCTTTAGATTTAGCAATATCTTCAGGCTCTAATATCAGTTCCTTCAATTTTGTCATAAGCTCTTATATATGGCCTGAACTATCCTCAACAGTTATCCAGTCATCTCACCAGAAATAATGTTTCTGTGGTCCTATTAGTTTAAATGTCTGCACATAATCATCCAAATAAAGTCAAATAAGTCTCATAATTTGCCAAGTTGGATCATACAGCTTGAAGAAAGAAATATATGCAACCAACTGATGGAAACATGTTATATCCAAACAGTTTTTTTTCTTTTTTCTATCTTTGTAAATCTTAAAGTTACTATGGATGACTAAATTACAACAGGTATATAGCATATTGTCTGTATTATAGTGCATTGTTGTACCATTCAAAACTTTTTATTCTTAAAGTTACTATTTAGTGTTACAGGTCTTTTAATTTACTCTTATATAATGAAGCAGTACAACACTATAATGAGTAAATGTATTAATTGATAGAAGATCAATTATTCAGAGCTGTTAACAGCATTTCATGCACAGCCCATAAACCAGACCAAGCCCAGAATCTGGCAATTTAAGAGTTAGTACCAAGCAATATTAGCTCATGTGAAAATATATAAATTTTGTTGCCAATATCAAATCTTTGTAAGGTATTGAACTGACAGAGTTGTTAGAATGCCAGGCAAAATGCTTAGTAGCATTTCTTCTGAATTTATATTCTGAGTTCAAATGCCATCAGGATTGACATTGTCTTTCATCTTTCCAGGGTCAATGAATAAATACAAGTTGAACACTGGGGTTAATGTAATCGACTTACTCTGTTCCCTAAAATTGCTGGCCTTGTGTCAAAATTTGAAACCAATATTAAGTTTATGTCTAAAAATCATATAATTGAAAGGAAAAAAATAAATTTATACATTTAATTTAAAGCATTGAAATTAATATTTCATAAAATGACCAGTGTTAAATCAATTATATTTAGGAGATATAGATATAATTATTGAGTCATCAAAATTCAAGATTTATTCAACCCATTGCAGATATCTTGAATGATGTCAAAAGTGGTGAAAACACTTAGTCACTTCCTTCTTTACCTTCTCACTAACCACCAATTTGGCTTCTAGAGTCAGATCTACTGATGATTTGTAGCTTATAACATTTACCAATAGTCATCACCCTTAAGAATTTCAGTCTAAGTAATGCTGTTGCATATAAGCAAACCTTTCAACTGTGAGATACAATAACCCCTTTCCTATCACTTGAAATAAGATTCCTTTCAAAAAACTCCATTGAGGTGCATTAATAGTGTTTCTCTCTTATTCACTAACCCTGGAGTACTCTAAGGTCTCCACAGTACACTCCTTTATGTACATGGAAACTGTGCATAAGCACATCATATATCTGAGCCAGTAAAGGTCACAAGCAACTTATTAAAAAAAGCCAAAAATTTGTTTATATATAGAAATAGGATTCCTAAAAAAACAACAGCAGAACACACCTACAGTGTATAGACATCGACATCAAGACATGGTTGATCATTTGTTTTACAACTTGATATAAGTATCCAATTAAAACTCTACACTAATCATGACCCCATTCTTGAGCGTACACAACAAACCCTGTGTAACTTCAATATAAGAACCAACTGACCCAGAACATACTATGGGCTTAAAAGCTTAATCCTTATTAATCTTCTCGTAAATTAATCCAGCACTAAATACTTACGCTACAACTAATTTTTGACAATAAATAAAATTAATATATATCTACTTAGAAATAAATTCTTTAAGATAGCCAGCTTCCAGTTAAACTAATATCAGACAAAATTTCACAAAAAGAAATTCATTCATGCTGATCAAACCAAACAATGAAATAAACTAAAAAAGATAATTCCCTGCAGCTGACTGGTCTACAAAATTCTGTTATTTTTTACAGGTTTCATTCAGTGGACTATGGCCATGCTAGAGCACTGCCTTCAAGAGTTTAGTCACTTGCATTGAATCCAATAGTTATTTTATTGAACTGTAAAGTGAAGAAAGCCTTAAACACATGTACACACATTATGCATGACAGGCACCTGCAGAGTTTCTGCCAAGCAAATTCTACTCAACAGGAGGCTATAAAAGGAAACACTTGCCCAAGGTGTTATGCAGTGGGACCAAACCTGAACTTATAACCATGTGGTTGTTGTGCATATGTATGTGACACCATAAGAATTTAGAAACTTGGAGAGAACTTGAAATAATTTGTCTTCAACAGTTGAACCCTAAGTAGAAAAGCTATAAACAATAACCCAATATTTACATGCTATTATTTATAGCTTGTCTACTTCAAGTTCAACCGTTAAAAGTGAAATATAGTGTGTGTGTGTGTGTATATATATATATATATATATATATATACACACACACACACACAGAGTATCTCACAGAAGTATACTCCTAAAAAATTTCAGTAAAATTGCCATTACTCTGATAAAATCGAAAGAAAGAAATCAAATGAAAGTTATACTGAATAAAATATATTATACATGCAAACATTATACATACAAATTTGGAACACAAAACAATAAACATTTTCACAAAGACATGAATGAAATATAAATTTTCAAAGGTTACAAAAATATGTACACCCTAAAGAAAATTTGCTATATTTTGCTATATTCAATATTTTATCCACGTTTTTAACTAAATTCAGATATTGCTGATTATTTCAATTCTGATAAATTATTTCTCTTGGCATTTTTGCAGAGGTAATTGTTATTGCATCTGCAGGAATTCTGATTTGTGTACCGTGGTGAAAATCTTCTTCATTGTGATTACAATGGCACCAAAAGGATAAGAATTGTCTGAAGATTTGAAGAAAATTATTTTAAATTTGCACAAGAATGATTTAAGATACAAGTTAATTAGCAAACGAATACACATCAGCATAAACAAAGTTGCCAAAGCAATTCAGAAGTACAAAGCTACTGGATGGCTAAGCAGTAAACAACATCCTGGTTGTTATTGTCATTTAACGTCTGCTTTCCATGCTGGCATGAGTTGGACAGTTTGACTGGTGACTGGCAAGCCAGGAGGCTACACCATGTTCCAGTCTGATCTGGCAAAATTTCTACAGCTAGATATCCTTCCTAATGCCAACCACTCCAAGAGTGTAGTGGGTGCTTTTTATGTGTCAATGGCACAGGAGCCAGTCAGGTGACACTGGCATCGACCACACCCAAATGGTACTTTTTTTACATGCCAGTCAGGCAGCACTGGCATCAGCCATGCTTGAATGGTGCTTTTTACGTGCCAATCGGGTGGCACTGGTATCAGCTACAACTACAATTTCACTTGACTCAACAGGTCTTCTCAAACACAGCATATTGCCCAGCAATTGAAATGTTCTTTTAAATGGGTCACTTATGCGACACTGGCATTGGCCACAGCTATCTTACTTGGTTTGCCAGGCCACTTGTCATTGCCTCTGTGAGGCACTTCACCACCTCATCCCATGGGTTCCCTCCACTGTTAGGGTGTGACAATTCTTCACACAGCTATCTTCATCCGTACGCAATACATGACCATACCAGCACAGTCGTCTCTCTTGCACCCCACATCTGATGCTTCTTATGTCCAACTTTTCAGGGTGCTTACACTGTCGTGTATACACACTGACATTATACATCCAGCAGAGCATACTAGCTTCATTTCTTTCAAGCCTATGCATGTCCTCAGCAGTCACAGCCCATATTTCACTGCCATGTAGCATCGCTGCTTGCACACATGCATCATACAGTCTACCTTTCACTCTGAGCAAGAAGCCCTTCGTTACCAGTAGAAGTAAGAGCTCTCTGAACTTTGCCCAGACTATACTTATTCTAGCAGCTACACTTTCAGAGCATCCACCCCTGCTACAGACTTGATCACCTAGATAACGGAAGCTATCAACTACTTCTAGTTTTTCCTCCTGGCATGTGATGGGATCTATTTTCTGGACATCTTCAGTGTTTATTGCCCCTGTGCATCTGCCACACACAAAAACTATCTTCCCAGTTAACTTTCCTTTGATATTGCTGCACCTCTTATGTGTCCCTAGCTTACATCTTATGGAGTTTCTACCTACTCCTTTTCTACAGATTGAGCAGGGTCATCTACCTGAAGAGATTTGTAATTTGTCTGCCTTCCTACTTACTATGACTCTAGTTTTTGCTAGATTGACTCTAAGGCCCTTCAATTCTAGACCTTGCTTCCACACCTGAAACCTCCTCTGGAGTTCTGGTAGTGACTCAGCTATTAGATCAAGGTCATCAGCATAGAGGAGCTCCCAGGGGCATGAGGGGGCTGAGGACTGAACTTTGGTGAACCCCTACTTCTACCCAGAATCCTTCACTACACTCGTTGCCAACCCTCACCTTACTGACAGCATCCCAGTACATGGCTTGTACAGCTCTCACCAAACACTCATCTATCCCTAGTTTCCACATTGACCACCAGGTAAAGTCGTCCTTCTATTTTAACTGTGCATGATATTTGCCACATCCAACACTGCATGATGGACAACAGGTGTTGTACTGCTTCATCTTTGGCCCAAGAAGTGTCTTCTGTTAGTGGAAAGAGTGTATCCATCCAAACAATTTGCTAAGTTTGAACCAATGTGGTCTTCATGGTCACATTTCTCATAGGAAGCCTCTCCTCATTACCAGGCATAAATCGTCTTTCTTTTGCTGAAACCTATGTGAGAAAGGGGAAGGAGTTTTGGAATAAAATTCTTTATTCTGAGACTAAAATCAATTTGTTTGGGTCAGATGGTATTAAACAAGTATGGCGATAACCAGGTGAAGATAACAAATGCACCATGCCTACCATGGAACACGCTGACAGAAGTGTTATGCTTTGGGGATGAATGAGTGCAGCTAGTGTGGGATGCTCACATTTATTGAGAGAACAATGGATTCAGGGCTTTATTGTGACATACTGCAGAAAACAATGTTGAAAAGCATCAAAGAACTAAGAAAACATTCAAGGTTTCAACATGACAATAACCCTAAATACACTTCAAAGATGATGACTATGTTTTTATCTGATAAAAAGGTAATGGTATTGCCTTGGCCTACCATGTCACCTGATTTAAACCCATCAGAACATGTGTGAGGTGTTTTGAAAAGGAAGGTTGAGGAGAAAAAACATCGCAATGTAACACAGCTGAAAAACATAATTCAGGATGAACAGAGGTTGATTTCATCGGTTATATGTGGAAATTTAGTCAACTCTATGCAGTCAGTGAAAGCAAGAGTGATCACACCAAATAATCCTTTAAGGTGTACATATTTTCGTATCGTTTGAAAATTAATATTTTGTTCATATCTTTGAAAATGTTTATTGTTTTGTGTTCCAAATTTGTACAATGTTTGCATATATATTTTATCCAGTATAAACAGAGTAATGGCAATTTTACTGAAATTTTGTAGGGGTGTACATGCTTCTGTGAGATACTGTGTGTGTATATACATATATATATATATATATATATATATATAAATAAAATGACCAGCACTATCATATAAGCAAAGTTGTTCATTTCCAGTCTTCCATGAAAACATGTCTATCTATGGGAAAATATTACCTGGTGTGAGAGTCAGTAACAGGAAGGACATCTGTTCATAGAATAAAATCTGCCTCCACAAATTCTATGTAATCCATGCAAACATGGAAAAGTGGATGTTAATTGATGATGATGATAACTTGGAAACTGTTAAGTCATCAAGTATTGATTTCCTTTGACAATGACAATCAAGGTAGAATAAAGCCAATTAAAATGATTCCAGCATTTTCTTTTTGTCACTTAGATAGGCCTATATATGATCCTTTCAGGACCTCCTAGAGTGGTAGGCAGAATGGAAGAACTGGGACTAAGAACTGGGACAGTTTGAATACTTGCAACTGAATAGACTCTGCTATAAGACACCAAAGGAAGAGCTGTTCAATGGGACAGTTTTCATCAAATGAATTTCCCTTAAAATGCTCTAGTTGACTAAAGCTACAGTAGAAGGCACCAATACAAGTTATTGTGCAATAGGAATGAACCTGAAATCATGTAGTTACAAAGGAAACTTCTTAATCATATAGCCATGTTTGTACTCATATTATTTGATGTTACTTCTGCTGTCCTTAGAAGAACGAAAGCAAAGTGGTCCCCCAGGGATATTTGAACAAAAGACCCACATAAGTGATACAAAGACTATAACAATGTTTCTCTTAATAAGGGGAGGATGTGATGATTGAAGAGGAGTAGCTAAATTGCCAGCTTTTATCATTTACTTGTTTTAGTCATTGAACTGTGATCAGACTGGAGCAACACAAAGGTTTTTAATTGAACAAATTGACCCCAGTTCTTATCTTTTTAATGCCTGGTATTTATTCTACCAGTCTCTTTTGCCAAACCACTAAGTGACAGGGACAAACAAAGACTGGCTGTCAAGCGGTGATCACACACACGACAGGCTTCTTTCAGTTTCTACTTTCCAAATCCACTTACAAGGCATTGGTTAGCTCAAAGTTATAGAAAAAATTGCTTTGCCCAAAGTAACATGCAGTTAGGACTGAACATAGGACTATGAGGTTTGAAAGCAAACTTATTATACAGGCATACCTGCACCATGCTTAAAACAAGATGTTTTTTTCATTAAATCTTTTAAACTTATTTCCACATTGTGATAAAGAAAGAAGAATTATGTGGTTACACACTCAATTCTGTTATCTCATTAAGAGAAAGGTCAGCAAATTTCACTAAAATTTGGGGAGGGAGAAGAGTAGGAGCTGGTATTTGTCAATTTGAGAAATACTGTATACACAGAATTTAGCCTAAATCTCAGCATTTATCTACCAACTAATTATCCAGCATGCCACAAATATTACCATCTTTTTCTGAACATTAGAAATCCATAGGTTGTTGATGACTGTGAAGAAAGAGAGAGAGAGAAAAAAATTTTTTTTAACTTTTTCCATCCTTTACCAAGTGGTGGTGGTGGTGGTGGGGGTGAAGAAAAATCTAGAGCACTAAGAGTTCCATAACAAGTAGCTTGACACACTTACTGAAGTGAAATTAACTTTTGTTAGTCAACATATAAAATGGGACAGAAATACTACATAACATTGATAAGTTTCAATTGCACAACATAAATGGATTCCAAGGCATTTTTTTTTTTTATGAGTCGTTTATAATTCAGAAAATTCTCTCTCTCTATCCATTTATATATATATCATCATCATCATCATCATCATCATTTAGCGTCCGTTTTCCATGCTAGCATGGGTTGGACGGTTCAACTGGGGTCTGGGGAGCCCGAAGGCTGCACCAGGCCAGTCAGATCTGGCAGTGTTTCTACAGCTGGATGCCCTTCCTAACGCCAACCACTCCGAGAGTGTAGTGGGTGATTTTATGTGCCACCGACACAGGTGCCAGACGAGGCTGGCGAACGGCCACGCTCGGATGGTGTTTTTATGTGCCACCGACACAGGTGCCAGACGAGGCTGGCAGACGGCCACGCTCGGATGGTGTTTTTATGTGCCACCGACACAGGTGCCAGATGAGGCTGGCAGGTGCCAGACGAGGCTGGCAGACGGCCACGCTCGGATGGTGTTTTTATGTGCCACCGACACAGGTGCCAGATGAGGCTGGCGGACGGCCACGATCGGATGGTGTTTGTTACGTCCCCAAAGCACGGAGGCCAGTCTATGCGGTACTGGCTACGGCCACGTTCGGATGATTTTCTTGTGTGCCACCGGCACTGGTACCACAAAGATACAAATTCCATTTATGTTCATCTATTTTGATTTGTTTTGATTTGATTTGATTTTCACTTGCCTCAACAGGTCTTCACAAGTGTCACTTGCCTCAACAGGTCTTCACAAGTGTCACAAGAAGGAAGGTATGCACAGGTGGACTGTCTGCGTCGCCGGGTCTTCGGATGGTGTCTTTATGTGCCACCGACACAGGTGCCAGATGTGGCTGGCGAACGGCCACGATCGGATGGTTTTCTTGTGTGCCACCGGTACTGGAACCACAAAGATACAAATTCCATTGATGTTCATCTATTTTGATTTGGTTTGATTTTCACTTGCCTCAACAGGTCTTCACAAGTGTCACGCGTGACACACACTTGCCTCAACAGGTCTCCACAAGTGTCACACACTTGCCTCTGCCTCAACAGGTCTTCACAAAGTGTCACACACTTGCCTCTGCCTCAACAGGTCTTCACAAGTGTCATAAGAGGGAAGGTATGCACAGGTGGACTGACTACGTCGCCGGGTCTTTGGATGGTGTTTTTATGTGCCACCGACATAGGTGCCAGGTGAGGCTGGCGAACGGCCACGATCAGATGGTGTTTGTTGTGCCCACAGCACGGAGGCCAGTCAATGCGGTACCAGCTACGGCCACTTCGGATGGTTTTCTTGTGTGCCACCGGTACTGGAACCACAAAGATACAAATTCCATTGATATTCATCTATTTTGATTTGGTTTGATTTTCACTTGCCTCAACAGGTCTTCACAAGTGTCACACACTTGCCTCAACAGGTCTTCACAAGTGTCATAAGAGGAAGGTATGCACAGGTGGACTGACTACGTCGCCGGGTCTTCGGATGGTGTCTTTATGTGCCACCGGCACAGGTGCCAGATGAGGCTGGCGAACGGCCACGATCGGATGGTGTTTGTTGTGCCCACAGCACGGAGGCCAGTCGATGCGGTACTGGTTACGGCCACGTTTGGGTGGTTTTCTTGTGTGCCACCGGCACTGGTACCACAAAGAATACAATTCCACTGATGTTCATCTATTTTGATTTGTTTTGATTTGATTTGATTTTCACTTGCCTCAACAGGTCTTCATAAGTGTCACAAGAAGGAAGGTATGCACAGGACTGACTACGTCCCAGGTCGGGGCCACGGGTTATGGCCTGACTAGTCTTGCCGGGTCTTCTCATGCACAGCATACTTCCATAGGTCTCGGTCTCTAGACATTTCCTTAGTGAGACCTAAAGTTCGAAGGTCGTGCTTCACCACCTCGTCCCAGGTTTTCCTGGGTCTACCTCTTCCACAGGTTCCCTCCACTGCTAGGGTGTAGCACTTTTGCACACAACTATCTTCAGCCTTTCTTGTCACATGACCATACCAGCGCAGCCGTCTCTCTTGCACGCCACAACTGACGCTTCTTAGGTTCAGCTTTTCTCTCAAGGAACTTACACTCTGACGATTATGAACACTGACATTACACATCCATCGGAGCATACTGGCTTCATTTCTTGCGAGCTTACGCATATCCTCAGCAGTCACGGCCCATGTTTCACTACCATGTAGCATGGCTGTACGTACACATGCATCATACAGTCTGCCTTTTACTCTGAGCGAGAGGCCTTTTGTCACCAGCAGGGGTAAGAGCTCTCTAAACTTTGCCCAGGCTATTCTTACTCTAGCAGTTACACTTTCAGCACACCCACCCCCGCTACTGACTTGGTCTCCTAGGTAGCGGAAGCTATCAACTACTTCTAGTTTGTCTCCCTGGAACGTGGCAGAAGTTGGTCTCTGCATATTTCCAGTGTTTATTGCTCCTGAGCATTTGCCACAGACAAAAACTATTTTCCTAGTTAGCCTTCCTTTGACATTGCACGCATCTTATGTGTCCATAGCTTACACTTGGCATCTTATAGAGTTTCTACCTACACCTTTTTACAGGTCGAGCAGGGCCATCTACCTGAAGGCGTTTGTGATTGATCTACCTTCCTACTTATTAGAACTTTGGTTTTGGCTAGGTTGATTCTAAGGCCCTTCGATTCTAATCCTTGTTTCCACACCTGGAACTTCTCCTCCAGTTCTGATAGTGACTCAGCAATTAGAGCAAGGTCATCAGCATAGAGGAGCTCCCAGGGGCAACCTGTCTTGAATTCCTCCGTTATTGCCTGGAGGACTATGATAAATAGGAGGGGACTGAGGACTGAACCTTGGTGGACCCCAACCTCTACCCGGAATTCTTCACTGTACTCGTTGCCCACCCTCACCTTACTAGCAGCGTCTCTGTACATGGCTTGCACAGCTCTCACCAACCATTCTTCTATCCCTAGTTTCCTCATTGACCACCAGATAAGGGACCGGGGGACCCTGTCAAAGGCTTTCTCCAAGTCAACAAAAGCCAGGTACAAGGGCTTATCTTTGGCTAGGTATTTCTCCTGCAGCTGTCTTACCAGGAATATAGCATCAGTAGTACTTTTCCCTGGCACGAACCCAAACTGCATATCATCTAAGGTAACTCTCTCTCTAATTAGTTGGGCTAACACCCTCTCCGTAACCTTCATTACCTGATCCAGCAGCTTGATGCCCCTGTAGTTATTTGTCTCTAGGGCGTCGCCTTTACCTTTGTAGCAGTTGACTATTATGCTGCTACACCAGTCATTGGGTATGACCCCCTCGTGTATCACCTGGTTAACTATACGGGTGACTAAGCTATAGCCGACACCACCAGATATTTTGAGCATCTCTGCAGTAATTCCTGATGGGCCTGGGGCTTTCCCTGTTTTCATGCTTCTAATTGCCTTATCTACTAAGGAACTGTTAACTCGGATTGCTGGTCCCTCTGTTGGGTCGACATTCGGCAGACTCTCTTTATCCCATTCATTTTCTTCATTCAGCAACCTATCATAGTGGCGTCTCCAAGTCTCTCTCTTTGCACCCTCATTAAGTGCAAGTGAACCGTCCTCCTTGCGAACACATTTCTCTCCTACCACGTCACGATTCTCTCTCACACACTGTCTTGCAACACGAAATACCTCATATAAACACACACACACACACAAACATATATATACATATATATGCACAGGTGTGGCTGTGGTAAGAAGTTTGTTTCTAAACCACATAGCTCTGGGTTCAGTCCTACTGTGTGACACCTTGGGCAAGTATCAACTCTAGCCCTGGGCTGACCAAAACAAGTAAAAGATAAAAGATACACATACATATATATGCATACACACATATATATTCATACACATATTTATATATATTTAATGTTTTACTGATTTCAATTGGACTGTGATCAAACAGCGGCACTGCCCTAAAAGGTTTAGTTGAACAAATCAATCCCAGTGTATATTTTCTATGTCTGGTACTTATTCCATCAGTCTTTCTTGCCTAACTGCTGTTACAGGGACATAAACCAATATCAGGGGAGGTGGGTACATATGCAAACATACACATGTACAGTGTCTTCCACATAACTTGTCTATCAAATTCACTCACAATGCATTGGTTGGTCTAGGGCTATAGTAGAGGACTTTTGCCCAAGGTGCGATATAGTAAGACTGAACCTGAAATCACGTGACTGTAAAGCAAGTTTTTTAACCAGTCATATATATACATATTGTAATTTACATGTTGAATTTTTCAATGAAGAAAAAACAAAAACAACATTTTAAATATTTTCTCTGGTTTCATAAGCCAAAGAAAATATTTTTAAACTAATTTTTTGTGTAACATTTTCTAGATTTAATTCTCAGCATGGAATATGAAAACACATTTACAACTCACTAGGGATACTTTTTTTTTTCTTTTGATATTTTACAAAAGAAAAAAAATTCAAATTATGCAGAATAAAATTAAATTAGAGATGGTACTGGTCAAACTTCAACAATCTACAAACAAAGGAAAAGTATAAGCTCTAAAACAACAAATCCTCAGCAAAATAAACTAAATAGAACAGAATTGTAACTTTCCCTGCAAAGTTGACTGTCAATGGTAGTAAGCAATACTAGGTCTTTTTGGTTGCAAAAGAAATGAATGATATTTGATTGAGGCAAGATCTTATGGCTGAATGTTCTTCCTGTTACCAACTACTACTAATTTTACAAGTAAAGGATACCCTTATTCCATAGGTTTTCAAAAATAGTGTGACTAGTCATAACACCAGCATAAGAAGTGATAAAGGTGGAATATGCAGGCTGTTTCAAAAACTTTGATATCATTTGAAATGCAAATATCTGGGTAACCACATAGCCTAGGCAAATGAAACTAAACAGATTTAATGTTGGGCAAAACAGGATTTACTCATCAAAATTTGAATGAAAAATTCAAAGGCATGTGAATTTCATAAATGATATCACAAGATTTTGCAAGTTTTCAATGTGTGCACTGTCTATGACATAGCTGTCAAGTTGGTAGTTCAACTCCTGCCAAACATGCTGCAGTATGTCTTGGGTAACAGTCTCTAGTGTGGCAGTGATTCTCTACTTGAGTTCCTTTAAGCTTGTAAGAAGAATGAGGACATAGACCAGTCCACTCACATAGACACAAAGAAAAATTTTGCAAGGTATCAGGTCAGGTGAACATGGCACATAGTCTTCATCATCTGCACACCCAATCCATCTCCCTGACAGATTTTCATTGAGATAAGCCCACAGAGTGAGCTTCCAGTAAGGTAGAGCCCTCTCCTGTTGTAAAATTAAGTGTTTGTGTTCATTAGCAATGAACTTCTCAATTAGCCAGTCCTGAAGCATTTACAGATAAACATCACCAGTCACATTTCCTTCAAGGAAAAATGGGTCATGAAATTGATTCTTGGGGATGGCGCATTCATTTTTGGTGAGTTCCTCATGTGCTCAACTGTAGCATGGGAATTTTCTTTACCCAAATTTGAACATTATGCTTGTTGACTGCCATTTATATATGCGGCTTCATCACTGAAAACAAGATGTTCTTCAAACTTTTCTTCAAATTTCTCTTGGATATTGACACTGAATGGCTTACACTTTTGCTTGTCACCTGTCTTAAGGACTGAACGAGCTGCAGCTTGTTGGGTGTCATTTGCAAGCATTTCCTTGTGACACATCAAGCTGTAGTTGGAAGAATCTGGGCTTCCATATTTACTCTTCTAATGGAATACCTGGGGCTTTGCAAAAATGTTTCCCAAACCCACTCAACCATCTCCTCCAATACAGGTGGTCA
Source organism: Octopus sinensis (assembly GCF_006345805.1). Classification (NCBI taxonomy): domain Eukaryota; kingdom Metazoa; phylum Mollusca; class Cephalopoda; order Octopoda; family Octopodidae; genus Octopus; species Octopus sinensis. The sequence goes on along the minus strand of NC_043002.1, from coordinate 46,453,009 downwards.
TCCAAACTCTTTTGACCTTTATAGACAGCCTTCTTCTTTGATCTTTTTGTGCCATGTAGAAAATTGCATTGCATTTGGTGCATTTTTAGTGAATTCGTTCACAAATGCATGCAGCACAGCCTTATTCAACTGTGTTCAAACATACTCTAATATGCAAAGTAACATTTCATTTCTACTAAATGGCATTTCTACACCTGAAAGAAACCCCCAATAAAACATAGAATTTTGAGTTGTTTCTATACATGCTGTTAAAATATGAGATTATTTGAATGAAAATTGGTCAAGTTGATTACAAAATATCATTTTTCTGAAACATCTCGTATAAAGATCAGGGTACATTTGTGCATGCAAACACACACACACATTTTATGTGGAACAAGCTTCTTGAAATTTTTTTCTACCAAATTCCCTTAAATTGCACTGGTCAATCCAGGGATATAAAAGGACACCCAAAGTGCTCCTGCACAATGGGACCAAACCGAAAAAGAATGTGGTTTCAAAGAAAAATTTTTAACCACACAGCCGTGCCTGCAACTATAAAAACTAAATGGTAAAGACTATTTATATAATGAAACATGTTTATGAAGTTTATGGAAAAAATTCCAAACAAATTCCATTGTCTGGCAGTAAATCATCCTACAATATAGTTAGTTCTATGTGCAGTTCCACTGTACAATTCCATAGTATCCCATAAAATATCTCACAACCTACTGGGATGCTGGGGCATCATTTAAGATGCCACTGTGCAATAACACATGGAAAAAAGAGGCCACAGAATCTAGTATTATTATACCAGCCTTTCAGTTTCTTAACATACATATTGTTGTTTTGTCTCTGAACAGGACATTCAGTGCTTTATTTCATCAAAGGTTACTGCTCCAAATATAAGTCACTATTTTGTATCATGGAACAACAAGCATGATTTTAGGTTATAATTTGAATTTGCATGAGCAACCTTTTTCTAGAAGCAGGTCACAAGAGACATGGCTCATCAGGCAGGCTGCAATATTAATTTCCTCTTATAATTAGGTACCATTTAAAAAGTACTGCAGGTGGCAATTTGTCTATGACTGATATAGTCTATTGCTAAACCCTAAAGTTATAGTGATTGTCCTTACATCAACCTAATGTAGGAACCTCTATGTGGTTGCTCAGCCTACTTAAACAGTCAAATGAATGGTCTGTTCAATCAGAGTTGACTTCAAGTTAAATGTCAACTATCCATATCCATTTTTGATTCAGTTCACCTAATTGTTGGAATAGGTATAAAGGTAGCTTCATTTTGGTAAATATACATACATACCTATGATAAATAGTATAAGGTCCTATCCAGAGAAACAAGACTTATCCGTCATTACCTTGACACTACAGACTCAGATGTAAAAAGCCAGCATTATGCTTTAGGAAAAGATGAACTTTCTCAACATATATATAGACATAGACGCTTGAGGGAAGAGTTGGACATTGCTTTGGAACAGTTACCACTACCTGATACAGAAGGGAAAAGGAAATAAAAAATAACTGGGGGTAGGAATGACACAAATGTAAATTTTTAGAAAAAATTCTATCAGAACCATAATTCCTATTGTCTGAAACAATGGAATACTATACAATGAAGAGGGTGGGGGAGAAATAACCACACCAATTCCTTCCAGCCAAGAGTTGATATAAAACCTTCTTTGACCTAGTATTATTTAACAAGCATTGATTCCCTTTTCAAAATACTTTCATTAAAGTGAAAGTGATATAAAACAACAGAATCTCATTGCGACCCAGTGGCTGAACCAAAGAGGATTGTCAGGCTTACTAACCAAACAGACGATAGTTTGTCTCAAATCACCGATGCCAGACAGTGGACTTCAACGGCCCAATTGGTTAGACACACAAATACATGACTGACTACAGACGGATGAAAAGGTCCTCGTTCGAACTGAGAACAAAGCGTTAGGCTATCTAAGTATCAAGTGCATTTTTATATTCAAGCAAAGATAATTACAGCTTTCACAATTGGAATAGTCGAGAAGGAATACAGCATAAAAATTATCCAAAGGTAGATGTTGGAGCACCACCCAGAATATTTCAACGAGGACCGTGAATCACACACACACGTGTATCAATATTATTACAAACACAGAAAGTACTCAATACTATATATACATAATCAGAGAAAGTGGGGAGACTGTGTTGGATGGAATACGTGTAATAACTAGGATATTGGAATATCAAAAACTATTTGTTTATAATGTTGGGTACACACACCTGACTCCCATTAGTGTAAACGTTATCTAGCAGGTTTTTAACAAATCATTGTTGCCATTATGTTAGAATTCATAGGCCGTTTTGAGGTTGTGCCCCCAAAAAAACAAGCAAGTCCAGGAGAAAGCCGAGGAGACAGTGGAAGCAATGCAGCGTTTATGTCTCATCTAGCTATCATCCCTTCTCCTCATATACACATGTATGTACATATCTATTTAACTACACATACATTACACACACAATGTTTGTTTATACTGATTTTAAGGTCATCTATGACACAGCTGTCTCTCTCCTTGCTACGTAATACACGCACACGTATATATAGATACAAACTGCATGATGTATGTTTTATATACACGCGTTGAGTATGGATTGTTTTTAATCAGGCCATTGTTATTATCCTCTTACATACGTGTTCAAGTTAACATTTAAAACATTTTTCAGACTAACCTTCAATGTACCTGGTCAGCACTGAAAATAAAGGAGGTTGGGGGACAGTGGACAGAGGGAAAGAATGATTACTATATACAGTTTGTACAATATTTATGCTACACACATACACACCAACGGAGAAGCATCTACATGGTCGCTCGAACCGCTAAAATAGCAGCCAAATCGCCCTTAAATCACACCTGGTATCTTAAAAAAGAATATATTGCTGAATATGATCCTGAGAACCCTACATAGAAAAAAACAATAGGTGGTCACGGATGAAATGCCATTGATCATATATATCCAATCTATAAAAAGTATCTTGAGGTTAAACAACTGATTAGAGAAAGTACCAGGGAAAAGAGAAGTCACTAACTTACTATAGATAGTTAAAATTAATAATCACATTTTATCGCCTTAAAAAAGGCAAGACGATTCACTGAATAATGTTGTCTTAGTTACACTATATCAGAAAAGACAGTTACAGCTGGAATATTTTTTTAAAACTTAACTTGGGAAACGAGATTATGAACTACAATAAATAAGAAAAAACAGTCAATTAAAAGAACTGCAGACCTGGAAGAAATTAATTGACGTTATTACAAGGAATGTGGTATATAAACGGTAACAATATTTTGTAACCCGGCAGTGCTAATAATGATTTCTTTTATTGGCACAAGGTCACTAGTCGGTTAGGGGAAGGGCAGATATGGTAGAATCCGACCTGCAGGGAAGAAACGACAAACAAGTTACCCAATGACTACATACTACATATGTAGACACACACACACACAAGCAAACACGAATAGATTTACACACGCATAACCATATATGCAGCAAACACAAACATACATGCAAACAAGTGCAATAATACGTACACAGGAATATGAACATGTTAAATCTCTTCATTTGTATAACATTAGGGAGACAATCATAAAAATAACGCCTGGGCTTCTGCGACGTATTTTGAATAACATGATGTACACATAATCACAAATTTTGTGTAACTTATTCTCGATAAAAAATATGAATTCCCTAACCAGATATCGCGCCTGCAGTAACTATAAAAATGGCACAAAATACACGATAGGAAAATAAATATAATGTAAGAGAAAGAAACTGGTTTATACAGTTTATACATACGTTTATATACACCTTAAACTTGATGCTCAAATTATGATTTTTTTTAAAAATCAGTATAAACATTCAGCCTGCCATGTGTGTATGTATGTTTTGTGTGTGTGTGTGTATATATATATATATATATATATATATATATATATATATATATATATATATACAGATGAGTGTGAGCGTGGTGTGTGTGAGTGGTGGCCAGAGATGATAGATAGATAGACAGATAGATAGAAGTATATGGCTAAATGGAATGACTATATATGAATGGGTAGAAAATATGGATGTAGATAAAAGACTATTTATGAGAGGGAGGGCGAAAGACGATAGACTAACAGGATGGGCAGATGGATCGATTGACAGATGTATGTATATTGGCTGGATGGAATGACTACATATTATGAATGGGTAGAAATGTGGCTATACATGTGTGTGTGTGTGTGGTGTGTATATATATATATATATAAAATTTATGTGTGTGTATGTGGCTAGATAGAATGATCGATAGATTTAAACAGAGATGCGGGTGTAAAGATTTTTGTATAAATCGTAACTAGTTGGTAGGATTGCGAGATAATTGATGTGATATAAAAAAAAATTGTAAGAATAAATTTAGCAGAAACGAAACCTCAATGTGAACAATTCATACATACTTTGGCACACCCACACGGAGTGTAGACGTGCACAGCCTTCATATAGACTCCCTCCTCCATACATTTGTGTGAATGTCCGCCATTTTTCTCTCCCTTTCCACCATCGGTATGCATATATATATATATATATATACTATATAATTGTTTCTATGTACATATTGATTTATCTATATACACACATCTTTTCAGAGGATAAGGCGAATATAGCAGAAATAGACATAGGTAACTAAAAAGTTGAAGTAGAAGAGACAAAAACATATATATATCAAATCAACATACAGAAACTTAGCTACATGCATACGTTTATATATATATATGTATATATATATATATATATATAAATAAATATATATAAATGTATGTATAGATGATAATGAAAATGACTAAATAAAGAAAATATTGAAGGCAAAAACGAGTAAAAGTTTGAAGAAAACGAAGGGGAAATTAAGAGGAGAAGGAGAAAGAGAAAAAGATTGTTCAAAACAGGCTCGTAAGCGCACCTTGGTCTGATAGCTGGCAATGTGTACTACGTCATAGGTTAACGCCCATATAATGATGTCATAAGGCCAACAGAGAGAGGAAGGTGGAAAGTTGTTGCTATTGGTGATTTGGAAAAGGGAAGCGGAGCGGTCAGAAAGCATATTTCGAGCGTTATCTTAAACTATGGTTGACTTGATGAGTAAAGGAATAGCAGTAAGAGATAGACGAACAGAAAATGTGGTGAATGGTAGTAGTAAGAAAAAAAAAAAAAAAAGAAATGATGCTTTTTTTTTCCCCTTCCCATAACGCGTATTGTCGTAGTAGTGGGAGTAATAAAATGAATATAGAAGCTGCGTGGGTTGTGTGTGCTTCATGCGACAAACATTATATGAGGTTTTTCAGAGAGTAAGAGGAGAAAAAAATGCTTTCAATGTACGTATATAGAAAAGAAATAAGCAAATCTGTGACGATATAGAAAAATTAGTCTGACTGAATAATTTAAGGCTCATAAAGCTTACAGAGAAACTTATTTCACACTTCTTAATTTCAAAATACAAATATACATCAATAAATTAAGTTTCCTGTTTCAGTAAATGTTATTGTAAGTCTGTGTGTGCGTCTTTATTGAATTGATCATCAGATGAGATTCGTTTCTAACTAAAGAGCCAAGACTTGTATAATGTAAAGAGTGTATTTTCCATTACTTCCTTCTTACTATCATTAAACACGGCTGATATCGGAGTACTACTCATGAACGAATGACATCATCAAAATATGAGCTTGTTTGTTTTAAATGTCTGAAAAACCATTATTTTAAAATTTGTATTGACATTCCGTTTATTCTGTTTTTCCAGTCGTTAATATTTTCCCTTCGGTCGTTTCCTTTTACCTTGAATATTTTTGTTGTTTTGCCCCAGCTTCTTTTTAAATAATGGTTCTGAAACATTTCGGAAGCTGTGATCCGCTCATCATGTGCTGTGACGATGGCCAAGAAGGGCAGTCGGCACTATTACGAGTCACTGTAAGATTCGTCTCAATGAACCGACAGCAACAGACACAACTGGTATCACCGATTAAATGACAAGAGCCTTCGTTAACGCCATCGAGACAAAGATAGTTGAAACGACAGATGAATTGGTCTCTACTTCTTGGCTGTGTCAACGAATTAGTTTGCAAATGTTTTGTGTTTTAGTGAGCTATTGGAATATTAGTGTCCCACTTTCTCTTGCATACGTGTAAATAAAACAAATAAGTGGAGGGAAATAGACTAAATACAATCAAATATGCCATGCAGATCTAGTTTACAGAACTTAGTACGTCCGAAGGGGTGGGGAAATGGACAAATTATACTGACCTTCAAATAATAGACGGAATTTCATTTGGCGCTTGTTACCCCAAACAGAACAGTGAAAAATTTGTCCTGTTTCGAACGATCGTACCGTTGACGCGAGAAAAAGTTTATATAGGGAATACCCTCAGTCTGAATAACCCCCAGTCAGAATTATGACAGCTAAAGGAATGTTAAAGTCGCAATCTGAGCCCAGTTCTGAATGGGACTACCTTACTCTTACCGCCAAACAATTTTGACTGTCAGATGTGCATTGCTGCATCTCAGATAATTTCTGGTTGTGATCATGACTGTTATTGTTGTTTAGCCCTGGGTCATCCTTGATCGAGCAAATCTAGGATCAATGGCGTTCCAGTTGTAACCATTCTGTTTTATGTATTCTTGGACTACATCATCTAATCTTACCTTGCATTTTTTGTAGTAAGCTGTGGTGTGGGGGAGATTTAGCTGCTATTTTTTTGGAGATAGATTGACCGGGTAGCGGCTCCCTCAATTAAGAGCAAGTTTATTCTTGTTTCTGCATTCATCTACATGAAACTTTCCTATTATCTTAAGCTAACCAAATAATCAGCTGAGGTTTTTACTATGATTTTTTTCGAACTTTCACATTATATTACGGGAATTCCTTTGCTGTAGTAAAAAAAAATATTTTTAAACACGTTTTAAGTTTTAAATTTCTTGAATATTTTACACTAATTTAATTTCTATGTAATGCTTTGTAATAGAATACTTGAAATAATATAGGATAAAATTTAACTCAAAAGAATTGATAATTTCTGTGATATGAAATAACTTCGGCGGAAAGTGTTGTTTCTAAGCTATTTTGTTATTATCGTGAGGGCACATGACTTTGTGGTTAGTGTTACACTCACGATCGCGAAATCATGGTTTCAATTCCTGGTCCAGGTGGTACGTTGTGTTCTTGAGTAAGACACTTTATTTCACGTTATTCTGCGATCACTTCGATAGCTGACATGCACACCGTACACTTGTGCAGGCAATGTTGATTTGATGAAGGTTAATTATTTGTGCAGCTTGTTCCGCAAGAAATCGCAGAGCCGCCTTTCTCGGACTACGAGAGACTGCCATCATCATTACGAAATATAGTTGAGACATTTGATACCCGACATTTGAATTACGAATTGGGAAGCACGAATTATGAATTGGACAGACAATGTAAAACAGCTATTGGTAGACGTGGGGGAAATTAAACTAAGGTTGCCAGATGAAAATTAAACACGAATCCCCACCAAAATAAACAAGTAATTATGATAAAGCAAAGCATATTTAAGTATGGTTTTAATACCTAACGTCATATGAAAAGCTGCAGATTCTCTTCAGCAATATCATTCACATTAGAACAAGTAGAATTTACAGTATAGACTTTATAGATTTCTAACAGTTTTGGAGATATGGAGTCCTTACAAAATTTGTGCGCAATAGTTCATCTGTTTCTCACAACAGCGTCCGGGGTCGATAAATAAAGTACCAGTATTGGACGGTATTTGGCGCTTAAAGCGTAGAACGATTGTCCTTTCAGAATTTGTACTGGCTCTTTGCATTAAAAATCTGGCCGTGATCTACTTAAAAGAAGGACTTAATCTGTTACGCAGTTTTACACCATCACCTGATCTTTCGGAACCCTTAGCGGAGTCAAATCTGTTGCAAATTCGGAATAGGTCTGCTGTTTGAGGAAAACTTTCCCCTCACCCCATCAGTCTTGGAAGTTCTGTACAGAGTCATGTGTATTCACTAGCGTAGCTAGAGTGTGCCGCCTCCGGACCCCACAAAAAACACATATTGCCCACAGCAGATCCAAAAGTGCCGCCCGGGACCAACTGCCTCATAGCCAAGCTACACTAGTGTGTGTATTGTCTTTTCTAAGTAAACGATACAAACCATAATATTATAAAGCCATACAAGTGAAAATAAGTCAAATTTTAGGAATATGCTTTGAAAAAAATAAAAAACCCAGCCTAACAATCTTGATTCAACCCTCACACTCACTACCCATTAGGTTTTTGGAAAACTGAAAATTTCCGATAAGTGTCGCGTAATTTTTGCTAAATTACAGGATAAAATGAAATATCGATATTAATTTCTTAGTGAAATTACAACAATAAATGTTTAAAATACCACTATATGTTTCTGTGGAATTCGTCACGCCACTCTCTTGGTGGCGAACTCGGATTCAGCGTTCTGAATCCGCCAAATGCCTTTGTCAACTTACTAGAAACAATAACCAAATTTGCACCAACTTACATCTGAACATCTTAGAACGATAAACATTGTATGACGTGCTACTGCGTTCCCTGCATTTAGGACTTTGATCACTGTTCTCCTCGATTAGAGCTGACTCGTAGGTAAACGACTGCAACAATAACTAACTATCCTTGGGAAAATAAAAACTGCTTCATAGTATGTAATTTTGTTGTTGAAAGCCCGTGTAACTTTTTAGTGTTTCTCAACCGCAAGTCTAACGAGAGAAGTAATGATGGTGACGCTTCTCAGTATTAAAATGACATTTGCGTTGTCGTTGATACGTTTGTACTTTACAAAGAGCGGAGAGATTGCTGTTTGGCGAGGATATATTCGAGCAGGATAGAAGTTGGACTTCGGACTCAAGGATTGTGCGATATATTTGGTGCGGAAATTAGAAATAGACACAATGTGCGCAACGAAAAGTAAACGGTTTGTACAAACTACATTTGAGGAATGCGGATAACCTGCAGATTCGGAAGAGTTTTGGCAATTGTTTAATCGCAAGTCAACTTTGGTAAAGAAAACTTACGATGAAAGACATTCTAGAAGTGATCATTACGTGTTCTTATTCAGGCTATTCTGTGTCTATCTTTTAAGACGACAGGGAGTTGCTTTAGGGAGATTTTGTTGCTATTTCTAGCAGGCCGTGCGACTAAAAAGAGGCTCCGGAAGACAGAAGGTGGTGACTAAAATCAGAAAGTTGTCAGTGAGTACGGAATTATCGATCCTGCAAATTGCTTTCCTCAGAATATTTTCTAAGATATCTAGGAATAAGGAGAGTGAATCGGTCCTGATACAAGAACATGACTGTTACGAGGAGTATATATTACATACATACACACATACAATGAAGGAACCTTGGATCTAGGTTAGAAACTGGTTTTTTATTGGCAAGAAACTTTGAAATAAACTGAATAATATACATACATACATACACAAACGCGCGCGCAATGTAAAAAAAATAGGTAAGTAGATACCCAGTCTACCTAAAGATGTTTTATGTGGCTTCCTAGAATGGTTACTGAAAATCCGACTTCTAGCAGTTGTCGAGTGGTTGAGAGATAAAACTGCAGTTAATCTTTTTCGATCCCGTATCCGAGAGTTGTGTGTATTTTATAAAAAGTAGTGTATACATTGCAATCATTTATCTTTTACTTGTTTCAGTCATTGACCTGCGACCATTCTGGGGCACCACTTTGAAGGGTTTAGTTGACAAAATGGTTCCTGGTACTTATTCTATCGGTGTCTGTTACAGAACTGCTAGATTACGAGGACGAAACAAGCCAACACCGGTTGTCTAGGAGTGGGGATAAGGACACAAACATATGCACACACATACTAATCAAATCATACTGAATTATAGATTCATCATAATCGATCTAAGCAATCAGTTTTGCACTAGGTATTAAAACCGGATGTTAAATAACAGCTAGGTTAATTAATACCGCCCTCTCCCTCTCTATAGATAGATAGATAGATAGATAGATAGATAGATAGATAGATAGATGGATGGATGGATGGATGGATGGATGGGTGGGTGGATCGATGGAAGGAAGGAAGGAAGGAAGGAAGGAAGGAACCAACCAACCCAAAACTATGTGGTTGGGAAGCAAAGTTCTTACTACACAGCCATGCAAGCCGACAAAATTGAAACTGTGGAAACTTAAAGGGAAATTTTAAAGCTTACGTGACGTTTAACATGCAGCACTCGAAAAGACGGTTTGGTGAAAACGTTCACGTATACTTTGTCAATGATTTCTCTGATGTTAGCTGTTACAGTCCAAATTTTCCTGTTATATTCTATGTCATAAGTCCATTTTATAGTTCTGTTTTTAAGTGATGAGGAATTATGTACCATTATTTACATTTGACGGATATATGTCCTCATCTGAAGGCTGGAGGGTATATCAGCCGAAACGTTGTTAACAGCAAACAGGATGAGGACAAATATCCGTCAAATGTAAATAATGTATAAGTCCAGTTTGTTGTCAACTAAAATAATCGATCACACACCAGTAAGTTTCAATTTTTGGAGAGAGCAGCAGAAATTGTTTTGCCACCACTCGTCTCGTACGAATCAACGAGTCATTTGCCTTTCTAGAAATAATACCCCAACCTTCCCCAAATTACAACCTAATTTCTTTTTTAAAATAAGTGAAAGATACATTGGAGGCAATGAAGTTCAGAATAAACAAAATGACAGGATGGTCATAGCTAAAACACTTTCGGTCATAGGTCTATTTGATCAGGGCTGATTAGGAACTTAATATGAATTAGGCACTTGCTGAAAAGTTTCTAGTTATACCTCGACTACTTCTAATTCTCTCTCTCTCTCTCTCTCTCTCTCTCTCTCTATATATATATATATATATATATATATATATATATATATATATATATATATATATATATCCATAATATATATATCCATAATATATATATATGTAATGTGTGTGCGTATGAACAAGTATGTATGTGTGTATATATGTTCATAAAATTTGATTAGACGATATGTTAACTTCGTGAAGGGATGGTTGCATCCAAGGAAATACTGGTTCAATACCTAGTACTGTTGGAGAATGAAATTCCCTTAAAACAACAGAGATATATTAAGCATATAGTTTATATCCAGTTAAACGAAGAAAAGAAAATGGAGATGAGGAAGTTATTTACTATTAACAAATTGGTCATCTTCGCTTCTTACAGCCGTTTCAATTAATACTCAATAATTTAATTACAAATTTGTACATTAAATTAGCATTTATGTGATATGAGCATAATTTCGTCAGAGAAAAAAAGATGTACCTTGGGGGTGTTATTTGAGGACCTATCAATTCATTTCAGCAGAAATTAAATTATTGAGTATTAATTGAAACGGCCGTAAGAAGCAAAGATGACCAATTTGTTAATAATAAATAACTAACTTCTTTGTCTCTATTTTCTTGTATACATACATACATACATATACATATGTATATATCGCTTAGGTATAGCAAGACTAATAACCTGGTGTAAAACTCAATATACGTATATTTCAGAACTCAATGTTAGATGAGTATAAAGAGGTAATAAGAACAAAGAGATGATACCGGAAAAAAGAATACATAACCTTTGTTTTTTCCAGTGTCGACTCTTTCTTCTGTTATGTATGTATATAAATGTGTGTGTGTGATAGAATAAAGGTATCAACAAACAAACAACCGGTAGCAAGTTAAATTATGACATATTGAAACATGACGGCAGAATTGAATGTTACAGGAGTTTAGATCACAAGAGGTCGATAAAAGTTAGTTGAGGAATATTCATAATGGTTATGGTAAATGCTAGTATTCTCCCAGAGCAGTTATGCTGAAGGTCCACATTACTAGCTTTCTGTTGTAGCAGGGCTTCGATTTGAAATTGCATTAGTACAATAACGAGAAATAGGTCACAGTATATTAGGTGATTTGCCCCGATTCTGACCAATAGTATTTCAGCGGTTATCATACGATCGATGGAATTTTCCATGAGTTTCCTGCCAAAATATGGTTGGACAACAGAAGTCTTTCAGAAGACAGGTTTCTTGGTCGTTGCACGATGCTGGGTTAATACAAAATCATTTGTCTCCAATAAATAATGAGTTTTCCCACCTCAAGAAATAGCTATCTGGCTAGCATGCAGTCATATCTCTAGCGATAAATGCTTCTCTAGACACATACGGCATAAGTGTCTCAGTATGTCATTGTGGCAATCTACTCCGACGATAGAATAGATTGCCGTAATAATTTTGGCTGACAACTATTCTTGAAACAGCTGTAAGAGACACCACCTGTGCACCTTCTCCTTTCTTCTCACCCAGCTTTGGATTCAACGTTCGATAACCAGTTTTACTTAATACCAAATAATTCGGACTTAACCTTATAATTGTTCCGGAAGAATATTAGCATATACCATGACAATTATGAATATTCTTCAACTGATCTTATGATTTAATCTTCTGTAACATCAACTCTACCATTATGCCATGTCGATGATTAAATGTGTCATAATTTGACTGGATACTAGTTATTTGCCTGCTTATACTTTATTCTATTATACATATACCTACACGATTGAAACACTGCCTATAGCCAATCTTCATTAGTTGCAGTTCAAGGTGGAGTTTAGACAGCAGCAAATCAACCCGAGCATTAATTGTATACACTTACTATCTTACATCATCAAACGTAATATCACTTAGCACACTCTGTAAAGTGGTTGTCCCTAGGAAGGGCATTCCAGTCGTAGAAACTATGCCTAAACAGACAAATGAAGCATGAGCAGCACTCTGACTATCCAACCGATGCCAGCGTGAAAATCAGACGTTAAATGTGATGATGATGGTGATTGTGGGGTGGGGGCATACTTCCGAGATCTATTAGAATTTTGAATTTAACAACAATTTAATTTATTTGGAACAAAATCATACTTCAGTTCTTTGAACATATATCTCCTAAATGGATGGAAAATTGACTTAACACCAACTTGGCGTAGAACAGAAACAGTGAAGGTCGACAGTAGCGTATTCAGCGCCTAAACAAAGGACGTTCCTTTTTGTCAATTTCAACAGCGAGGGCTACCTCACATATTTTTATTGATTTTTTTTATTATTACTTGTTTCAGTCATTGGACCACAGCCATGCTGGGGCATTGACTTGAGGAGTTTAGTCGAACACAAAAATAAATCTCTACTTATTTCTTAAGCCTGGTATTTTATCTGTGTGTGTGTGTGTGTGATTCACAATCAAAGGTGCATGTATGTATATATGTGTGTGTGTCTTTGCGTTTGATTCCACAACCACTTGACAACCGGTCTTGGTGTGTTTACATTTCCGTAACATAGCGGTTCGGTAAAAAAGACCGATATAATAAGGTACCAGGATTAAAAAGAAAATCAGTACTGGGGTCGATTCATTCTACTAAAAATTCTTCAAGTCGGTGCCCCAACATGGCCGCAGTCTAATGACTGAAACAAGTAGAAGGATAAAGGGATGTGTGTGTGTGTGTGTGTGTGTGTGTGTGTGTGTGTGTGTGTGTGTGCGTGTGCGTGTGTGTAGTATTAGATGTGGCCGTGTGGTAAGACGTGTGCTACGCGCGGGTGTGGCTATGTGGTACTACATTTGTTTTCCAATCGCACTGTTCTGAGTTCAGTCCCACTGCATGACTCTTTGGGCATGTGTCTTCTCCTATAGCTCTGGGCTGACCACAGCTTTGTAAAAGGATTTAATGGCGGAAACTGAAAAAAAAAAAACTCGTCGTATATGTACCTATATGTATTTATCTATGTGTGTGTCTGTCTTTGCGTTTGTGTTTATGCTCCACTACCGCTTGACAACCGGAGTTGGTTTGTTTATATCCCCGTAACTTAGCGGCTCGTCAAAAGATTCTGGTGGAATAAATACTAAGCTTAAAACTACATAATGGAGTCGATTTGTGCGACTGAACCATTCAAGGGGGGGGGGGCAGCGTCGTTGCAGTCCGGTGACCGAACCATGTAAAAGATAAGATGTATTTACATTATTATATTATGTACATAAACTTGTGCATGTGTACGTATAACACACACACACTTACATGTATATATATATCTGTATGTATATATCTATATAGATGGATGGATGGATGGATAGATGGATGGATGGATGGATAGATAGATAGATAGATAGATAGATAGATAGAGAGAGAGAGAGATCACTAGCCACTAAACCTTTTTTGTTTTCCCTCCTTGTATATTTCTGTGTTCCTTTTTGTCGAAGAGCGTAGGCTCGAAACGTAAAAGACTCTCTTACTTCCCGAGCGTTAAACTAATACATCTGTTGTTTACACACCCATCTTCGTCTTGTGTTTTTTTTTGTAAATTCTCACTATATATATTACGCATGTATATTCATACATACATACGTATGTACGTACGTACGTGTATGTAAACATCGCATTATTTCATTTCGCACTTTTAGTATTTTACACACCATTTCATAGATGAAAGATTTTCTTCCCACTTTACTGCTCCCCTCGCTTTCTCCTTATATATCTTCCATCTCTTTCCTATCTAACATGAGTCGACATGACAGTGCTTCTTCTACTCTCTCACCTTGTATATCTTGTTGCCTGCTTGCTGCCTTCCATCACACTAAACAACTACTGAACTGCAGAACAAGTTCGCGACAACGAACAACTTTATCCCTATTACTGGTAAATTTTTCACTCACAACATTCACTCCGCACTGTTAATAACGATTGCTTCCATCTAGGTTTATTTTCGTCTTTCTTTTCCATTTTTTTTTTTACTTGAGCTACATAAATTTTAAAATATAAAGTGAGGAGTGGTTATAGCCTAAAGCAGGCTTGATCAAGTAGGCATGTGACAAAAGGCATTATCCCTGCCGTAAAATATACCATTTTTTTTTTTTTGAGAATGTTTATTGACCAGTGACCACTACTTCCTTATGTGTCGGATGTGATGGCACGGTGTTGATGCGGAATCTGGCTGCTATTTTTAACAGATCGTGTGACCATGTAGAATAGTCATGGGCAACGTGCGGTCCGTGGGACTTTCTGAATGGTACACCTAAACTAAAAATTATCTTAAATTTTTGTAGTGCGCATCACGAAGAAAAGATTGCCCGTACCTGACGTAGAGGTTCCTTTGATTGACTCTTCTTCTCAGGGGTTAGATAGAAAAATGACTTCTGATTTGGGTACCAGGATAGTAACTTTGCAGTGAGGTGGTTAGACGATTATATTGGCACCTAGTACTTGACTTTTACTTAATTATATCGACTCTGAAAAGCAAGGTGCAAAGTCAATGTTGACCTCGGCGTTATTTGAATTTAAAACGTAATAAAGCGAGATTTTTAACTGAAAAAATTGATGTTATCTTTTACAATTTTATTTCATGTTCTTCGAACTTGCCTTTTATTGACAACTATTATTTCACTTGGACGACGGAATCATTTGGTGACGAAGACACTACTTAAATATACCAGTCGTATTACAACTATAAGCTTTTCGTACACTCAAAGTATACTTTAAAGTTGACAATACGTATGAAAAGTGCACTTGGTTACACTCGATAACAGTGACATCTTCGTAACAGACGTACCTCATTGGTTATAAACCCTGTTGAGATAACGTAACTTTTTTCAGATTTAAATTTTGACTATTTGCTAATTACAAACTTAGATTTTTAAAATTGAGACTTATATTGAATATCATTAAATTATCAATTAAGTAAATTATAACCAACTTACGATCAAATATAGGATGCTCCACACACACTCACACACGTACACACAAAATGCATACTCACTTTTACAACTGATAAGTCAATTTTCATTACTTTTTAGAATTAATTCATCGGAAATAACTGTTACAAATTTTAGCACAAGGCCAGCTGTTCTAGTGGGTGGAACAAGTCGATTATATCAACCTCAGTACTTGATCGGTGCTTTGTTTTATCAACCTGGATAAATGAAAAGCAAAGTTGATCTTGGAGATATCTGAACTCGGAATATAGAGTGCCAGAAGAAATGCTGCTAAGTATTTTGACCAACAGAAATGATTCTGCCAACTCGCCACCTTTAATTCATTAGAAATAATTGTTTCAAATTTTGGCATAAGGCTACCAATGTTAGGGGAGGGCTATGTCAATTATTTTAACTCTTCTACTCAACTGGTGTTTTATTTTATTGGCCCCCACAAGGATAAAAGACAAAATTAACGACCTCAGTCATATTTGATCTCAGAACATAGGGAGCTAGAAAATTACCACTAAGTATTTTGTCCAGAGCACCAACGATTCTTCCTTCTCTCTGCCATAATCCATTGGACATAATGAAGGGAACCAGATGAAGCTTTGAACAAAGGAAATTTATCAGTAAGTACTACTGAAGATTAGAAAAGACAAAGTGCAAAGACAGTTTAAAGAGTTTCAAACAGATCCACCAACACAACATCACTCAAATTAGGGTTAGGTTTGAAATAGATGGAACTGTTCAGAATGTCCTCAAGAAATGTTCTGGAAGACTGTGGACATTGTTGAAGCCCACCAACCAAAAGGAATTTCACAATCAAGCATCCATTAAATTTTGAAGTGGTGTCATTGGTGAAGTTACATTCCAAGGACAGTTCATAGTTTCAATGAAGATGATCTGGACCAAGAATAGACTTTTATGCATGGTACTTAGCAAGATGTGTTGAAGATATATATTTTCCTACTAGGAGTATTTGGAGTGATGTACTAACTTTTAACCCTTTAGAATTCAGATTACTCTGTCAAATTTAATACTTATTTCTTCACATTGTTTTAAATTAATCATTCATTATCTTGTAGTTTTGAGATTTTGAATATGTGATTGTTTATTCTGAGAATGACATTATAGGGTAAGTGAGAGGCTAGATCTAGTTAGTTTCAATGTAAAACAGGTAGAATATTTGAGCTAGATATGGCTAAAGGGTTAAATTAAATGGTTCAATTTACTGTCACAATTGTGCCTTACTAGGGATCTGAGAAACTGCATATTACAGAGGAACATCATGTTAATTCACCAGGGGTTACAGTTTAATGCAGCTTATCATCAACAAGATTAACTGTTATTCAATATTTATGTCCAAGAGTGGCTGTGGAAAGATTATTGCATTTATTGATTTCAAATTTCAGCACAAGGCCAGCAATTTGGGGAGAAGGGGTAAGTTGATTACATCAACTCCATTACTGGTACTTATTGTATTGACCTCGAAAGGATAAAAAGCAAAGTTGAATTTGGGAGAATTTGAGCTCAAAACATGAAAACGGACAGAATGGCACTGAGCATTTTTCCCAGCTTGCTAATAATTCTGCCAGTTCACCACCTTAATGATGATTACATATATTAGAAGTATTTAGTACTAGAGAAGTAAAGGTGAATTGAGGTGTCATTAATTCAGCTAAACCATACCAGATTTTCAGAAAATAAGCTAATGGGTTCTGTTAATATGTCAGTGGGATTAACTTTTCATCACCTAGAAAGTATTACAAAGGAAAGGATAGAATAGCCAAGGAGGTTTCCAAAGGATCAGATATAGTGTAAATAAGATAAAAATAAAATATCAGATATAGAATATAAACAGAACATTTCATATTAAGTCTGAAATATTTAGTTAAACTCCTGGAAAGTTTATTTAATAGTATTCAAGACCTACTTTGGACTTCAGTTGTTTCAAGAGTATATAGGTTAATACTAATAATAAGAAGAAGAACAACAAGAATGGTTTCAAATTTTGGCACAAGACCTGCAATTTTATTTTTTTCTGGTGGGATATTAAGTTGATTACATCAATGAAATTAATCTGGCAACCATGCTCATAATGTTTCTGAATTCCCTTAACGTTTTGCAGGACGGACTTAAGGGACATGGTCAACTGGTTATGGTCAAACAACTGACAAGCAAATCTGTGGTATTGAGCAGAATATTTGCTGTAGACCATTTTTATACCAAGATAAAATAATGTACATGATAACACTTACAATCAGTTAAGATCAGAAGCCACGAGAACCACTGCCTGGTACTGCATCAGGGCATTCATCATCATCATCATCATCATCATCATCGATCCCACCAATTTTCGACACTTTTATGAATAAAACAGTGTAATGCTTATTTATTCACATTATTTTGAATTAATTATGCACTGTCTTGTAGCTTAGAGATGTTGATGATGCAACTGTTTATTTTTAGAATGAGATTGTAGAATAGGTGTGAGAGGCCAGATCAGGTAGAACATTTGGGCCAGATATGATTGGTTTAAATGCTAAAGGGTTAAAGGAAGACTGGAACCTACTTAGCATTGCAAACTAGCAAAGCACTCGTTAACTTGATAACACCCAAATTATCAATTTGCAGCACAAAAAAATTACTGATAACAGAATAACTGAAAGGAGTTGCAACAAATGCCAGATACTATAATTGCTTGAAATCAATAATGCTGTTCAAATGTAAAGAATTTTTCGTGCTCAACCAAGCTGTAGTTCAGCCAGATATGGAGTCAGTGATAGTTAAGTGTTTTGCCCATGGACAGTGTAGTTTTAGTAAAGAGATATGAATCGTCAACCCATTAACAAGCAACCTATTATATTATTGTCTTACCAGGTCTCTTTACCCAACCATTAATAAAAATAAAAATTGAAGTAAATAAACTTGCTTTTGATCTGCAACGGAATCAATACTAGTATTCCTTTTTATTTGACTTGTTTTAGATGTTGGCTTGAAATTTTTCACTCCTTTCCTCACCAACACTGAGTAAAGATGTTTGGTTTCAAGATGTGAAACATTCTGTCTTCCATATTTAAACCTGGGTCTATTTCAGGCAAAAATTAATTAATTTAAATCCTTTCATTTTCACTAAGAAATTTGTTGTTTTTAAACTGAAATGAATGTTGATTTTTGCATCTTTCCACATAGATTTTTGAATTTGGTGATGGAAATGTTTATTATGTCACCTCATTAGAGGCAAAATAGCAGCTGAATAACAAAAGAATGAACTACTAGTTTGGGGGTTCCTAAGTTCAGATCTACTGCATTCTGTTGTGTTTTTGCACAATGTGCTTAATTCTAGATGCTTTGACTCAGGTGAAGGGAATATGCATTTTGCAAAAGACTGGTGTCATAATTAGGAGCACAAATATCTCTGAAATACTGAAAACCACGAAACTAAATATGAAGGTTTTGAAGAAAACATTTTCTTCATCAACATTATAAAAATTATACTTTTTCATCATCATATTTTCATCATAAGCGCAATTACTTAATAAATATTAGTATATATACTACCTATACTACTTCAGCATAATATTTAATTAGTTTCTCAGTAACATTTTAATAAATTCTATTTATAATATAGTGACATACATTTTCTGTTTTTTTTGTTTTTAATCTATTCTGATATGGTTATGTGGTTGGGCTAGGTTTTGTGAATTTGGATATTTGCATATTGCTGGAGTAATTCTTTTAAAAATACTCTTCCAAATGCTAAACATAACATAGGAGAGGAACCTGACTGTCAGGAATAGTGATTCAAGTGGCTATGAGCCTTATCCAGGAAAATAGCACAATGGTAGCATAGTAATATTTAAATTCATTTAAAAACATCGTCATTTAGCTTCTGTTTGCAAGGCTAGCATGAGTTGGATGGGTCATCAAATGCTGGTGAGCAAGAGGACTGCACCAAACTCCAGTGTCTGCTTTGCCATGGTTTCTAACAGTATGTGATCATTAATTCAGCAGCTTACCTTACAATAATTGTATGGTATTAAGAATTACTTTATAAACATCAAACATATTACTAAACTCAACTTTGAAATCACAAATAAGAAAATATTTATATTATTAGATATTAAACTGGGATAATGTTCTCTAACATTCCTTTCTAAGGCCTGAAATTTTGGGGAAAGAGGTTAGTCAATTATATCACCCCCAGTACTCAACTGATACTTATTCTATCAGCCTAAAAAAGATGAAAGGCAAACGAAACCTTGGCAGAATTTGAATTCAGAATATAAAGCTGGAAGAAATGTTGCTAAGTATTTTATCTGGTATGCTAATGATTCAGCCAATCCTCTATCATTAATATCTCCGATATTGGTTTCAAATTTTGGCACAAGGCCAGCAACTTCGGGGAAGTGGGTAAGTCAATTACATTGACCTCAGTGGTCAACTGGTATATCAATCCAGAAAAAAATGAAAGGCAAAGTTGACCCTAGTGGCATTTCACTCAAAATGTAAAAGTCGGAAGAAATGCTAAGCATTTTTCCAGCATGGTAATGATTCTTCCAACTCATCTCCTTAATGTTCTCTGATATTGATATGAGTTTGTTGTTATAATTCTTTAATTCTGTAAGTCTGATGCTTAATAATAGGTCAAAATTTTAAATCTAGTGGTCCCAAGTTTTAGTGCTATCATATTCTTAGACTTAAGAAACATTTTTATTGTGCCACATGTTATCCTGAGGTGTTGATAGTGACCCATCTTTGTCAAGTACCTCAAATTAAAAATTTTCTAATAAAATAATCCTGTTATTGGAGTGTCAAGTTTGACATGTTTTTTAGTTTCAAGTAAATACTTATAGATAAGCAGCTTCATGGTAAGTTAATTTCCAAGCAACTTTAACCCTTTAGTGTTTAGATTACTTTATCAAATGTAATACTTATTTATTCACATTGTTTTGAATTTATTGTGCCTTGTCTCATAGCTTCAAGATTTTGATGATGTGATTATTTATCTCTAGAATGACATTGTAGGGTAGGTGTGAGAGGCTGAATCTCATAAGTTTGAACATAAAACAAGGATAATATTCTGGCCAGATATGGCCGGTTTAAACACTAAAGGGTTAAATTTGCATATTATAATATATAGTGTCGCATCATTTGATATTACTGCAAAACACAATTTTTTTTAGAATGATATTTGCTAAACCTTAAAAATACCCTCTCAAATTTAGTAAGATTTTTATAACATGATATTTCAGGGAATGTGTGTTTTTTATAATTTTCAGTCCACAACATGTTACCTGAAAATTGCTATTTTTCACGTAGGTGCAGTCTTTGATTTATTCAATTTTAAAGCAATTTCTTTGAATTTCCCTACACTGACAAATGTACAATCTTGTATATTTATATAGTGATTTATTCATCACTATTTCAGTTAATAAAAGTCATACACACTGCTCATCTTCTTCCAACTAAGCCATGAAAAATGGACAAAGAGAGTTATAAGCTTTGCTGAAGGGATCAGAATAGGACTGAAATATGTTCAGAGTTTTTTTTCATAATAAAAAGATATAATATTACCTACTTGTCTTTGAATAGTAATATTTTACTAGTCAGCCTTCAAATGCTAATTTAAAATAAATAAGCAGTGATGTAAAAGCAAGATTAGTCAATAACTAGTAATATTTGAATTGTTTTGAAAGTATAAAAGAAAACTCTGAACATGTTTCATTCCTATCTAACACCATCAGTGAAGTCTTTTTTTCTTTTTTTGCTTGTTTAACATTTGAATGCTCCATACATTAAATATATCAACAAGCATGGATGTGTGGTAAGAAGTTTGCTTCCCAGCCATATGGTTCTGGGTTCAGTCCTACTGTGTGGCACCTTGGGCAAGTGCCTTCTATTATAGCCTTGAGCTGTCCAATGCCTTGTGAGTGAATTTGGTAGATGGAAACTGAAAGAAGACTGTTGTGTGTGTGTGTGTGTATTCTAAATAATTGATATGAAAGACAGAGTATGCTATGCATTTACTGTGGATGATGTCAGATGAATGTGCTCTGTGAGTACACTATTAGAGACATACCCAAAATATAGTTTGAATGTTAAATTTTAAATTTTAAATCTGAACTTTATTATAATATACATGCATACATACGTGTGTGTATGTGTGTGACTGTGTTTGTCACCCCACTATCACTTGATAACCAGTGTTAGTTTTTTTACACCCCTATAACTTAGTGGTTTAGCAAAAGGGAATGACAGAATAAGTACTAGGCTTTAAAAAACATAAGTACTGGTCAATTTGTTCAACAAAATTTCCTCAAGTATAAAATAAAGGTAACATGCATTAAATATAACAACACTAAAATTAAATGTTCTGCAGCCTTACTTTATGTGATCAGTTACTGATTTTCATTGACTAAAAATAGTAAATGAGATGTTGTGAGCCTCATGCCCTTCCTAAGATTTTCATAAAAATCAATGAAATAAAATTGCTTCAGATGAGATCAGTATCAGAAAGTGAATTGGTTTTGCTGGAAAGTTATCTCGTAACATGCACTGACACTTTAAAAATTATTAATGAATAAGAAACGAAAGAACATTCCAATTAGATAATTAAAAAGTAAATGTAATTAAATGGAATGAAATCACAGTTTACATAGAATTTTGAAATTGCTGCTGTTTAAAATAAGGAAAATATTTTTGATCATTGATTTTGCTTACATGACAAATTTATAAAACAAAATATTAGGTTTCAATTTGCTTATTCATTGACAGAGTAATTTTAGAAATTAAGAATTTTAGAATAATTAAATTAGTTGAGTATAAATTTGGAAATGATGAATTTTAAAGAAATTAAGCTACTTGCAAAACAAGTTAAGATAATTTATACATATATCTCTGGAATATTGATATTCCTTTCTTCATCATTTAATTCTTATTTTTAGTATCATTAGACTGGAATCAAGGAGGGCATCCAGCTGTAGGAAACACTGCTCCAAGTATTTTGCTTGGTCTATGCATGCATAAAAAGAGGAAGAGGAGAAGGAGGGTGGTGGTGGTGGTGGTGATGATGGCAGTCTGCCTGTCTGACAAGTTCCACTCATACTGTTGTACTTTTGGTTGAGTGTACAAGCAGTAAGAAAGCCATTTCTGAAAGAACAACCTTACATAAATATGTAAATAACCAAATTTGTGGAAAAAAGAAATAGGAAGAGAGACAGTATTAAAAATAGAAATGAAAATTTCTAGTTTTGTTTGTCCAAGTTGCTCTGCTTCTAAAACCAATTTGTAATTTTTTCTTTTTTTTTTTTTTGTGAATTTCTCATCATCTATTTTCATCTCTTCATTATTTTTGTTTAGTGTTGCGTACTGGCAAAGTCATAGTACCAAATTGAACATATAAGACAATTGTGAGATCACAGCATCAAAACAAACTTGTTCTTGTTATACTGTTGTTAATGCTATATGTTGCTGATGTTGTTTTCCACTGTTTTGCATAATTAATTAATTTTGTCATAATGAGTTTAAATTCCTGAAATGCTGCTCTTTAATTCTCAGGTAGATGGGCATCAGTGGTCCTTATCCATCTCCCTAATCTTTCATGTGAATATCTAAGTGCCATACATTCATAAACTATGTCAGCTGGTGGGTATAACCATGATAGTGGGGGTGATACTAACACTTAAATGGCAGACATCCTCAATTGATCTTTCAAACATTTTACAGGCATGGCTGTGTGGTAAGAAGCTTGCTTGGAAATTTACAACTCACCATGGGGCTGCTTATTTATAAGCATTTACTTGAAACTAAAATACATGTCAAATGTGACACTCCAATAACAAGATTATTTTATCAAAAAAATTTTTAATTTGAGGTGCTTGACAAAGATGGGTCACTATCAACACATTAAGATAACACATGGCACAATAAAAATGCTTCTTAACCCTTTCGTTACCGACCCGGCTGAAACCAGCTCTGGCTCTTTAGTATAAATGTCTTGTTTTAATAAGTTTTGAATTAAAATCTTCCACCAAATCTTAGTCACGATTTATGTTCCTAACACTAGCTTAATGATAACGATGTTAATTTACTAAATTCTTTGTTATATTTAAAATAATTGGAAGAAACACAAAGCATCTCAAAATAAATACAGTAACGAAAGGGTTAAATCTAAAGACTCAAACAAAGGACCATACAATTTCAAATTTTGTCCAACTAAGTCTCAAACTTACAGAATTAAAGAATTATACTAACAAACTCATATCAGTATTAGAGAACATTAACGTGGCAAGCTGGCAGAATCATTAGCACATCAGGTATCTTTACATTCCAAGTACAAATTCTGCCGAGGGCAGCAATGCCTTTCATCTTTTTGGGGGTGAAAACATCATTAACAAGACAGTCAAGAAAGACACTCATCATACAGGGTGACTGAAATGCCAAAGTGGATAGGGAAGTAGAAGATGAGTGAGCTGATTGATTTTACTGTCTTTGTGCAATTGTACCTCTTGTGAGGAGGAACTGCATCTACTGGAGTTTGCCAGTTATAACAGACTGTGTTTTTTTCAAATAGCCTTTGTAAGCATAAACTAGCCTATGTATGGACCTAACTTAACCCAACAGATTGTGTCACTAGAGTTATTATATTTTAATAGAAAGTTGGTACAAAAATAGAGTAAACAAAGCAAAAGGTGAGGACATTCTCAAGAGCAGATGTCGGTTGTGAACATGACAATATCAGGACAATCTTTAAATTACACTTTAGGAGAATCAACTAGTCTAAAGTAACTGTCTGGGATTTGACTCATTAGACTTCAAAAAAAGTACAACTAATATGTGAAGAATTTCAATTAACAATACTTAGAGGGAAATTTGTATCACCACTCTTCTTGAAAATAATTTTGAGACTACTATAAACAAGTTAAACATTGCCTTAATGAATACAAGTGAAATTTTAGAGAAAGCCATCACAAATCTGAACTGTTGAATGTAGTGTAATTTTCAAACAGAGATTTACTCAATCACACTATAAGAAGTCAAAGCTACTGTAGCATTGCTGAAAGTTGGGAAGTTAATAGGAGTTAAAAACATCCCAGCTAAACTGCTAAAGTACAGATGAGAGGCTACAATAGACATCCTTACAATCTGCTGTAATAAGATGTAGCAGGCTGATGAGTGGCCAACACATTTGACCCAGTCACTGACCATAGTACTCCCCAAGAAAGGCAGTCTTCAATTATGCCAAAATTATCATACCATCAAGATTAGTCATACAAGCAAGGTAAGATTTAGAGACATTCTGAATAGACTGAAACTTCAGTAGAAAATATTATCAAAGAACAAGCTGGCTTCTACAAATGCTGTAGCTCTATAGAGCAGATCTTCAACCTTTGCTACCTTTGCAAGGAGTACATTCAGTACTGAAGAGAGTTATGACTTCATAGACTTCAGGAAGGCATTTGATAGAATCTGACATGATGCTTTATGAGCCACTATGAAGGATTTCATGGTGGGGAAAAAGCTGACTCATTTGTTCCAACATCTTTATATCTAGGCAACCCGTGTAGTACTCACACAAGGTCACATTGTGGGGTGGTTCCATGTCACCAATGGAAGTCTGTCAGGGTTACATTTTGGTCTGCACTCTCTTCAATGTTGTCTTAGTGCAGATCTTAAGCAATGTCCTGAAAGACCTTAAAAGTAGTTATCATCAAAGATTTGCTGATGGCATTCATCAATTGAAAAGAAGAGATGAATCAGTAGACTTAGACATTCAACTTGACAGAGCCTCCACTAAGCTTGGAATGAAAGTTAGTGCTGAAAAACCAAATACATGATAAATGCTAATGGTGTCATCACAGCAAGCAATCTCTGTCTAAGGACAAAAACTAGAGATGGCACAGATATCTGTCTATGTGGGTGGATGGGTTGTTCTAATGTTCCTTCTTATTGTCTGTGTACTCAAAAACATTACATTGTGTAAATGTTTTTCATGACTAAAGTATGTGTCCATTGAGTATTCAATTAATATTAATTTCTTACACTATTTTAGGCAACTAACTTTTTGTCAGACATTAATTTTTTGTGAACATATTAATTTCTTTTATGTGGTGTGTACATGTACACTTGTGCGGTTAGGGAGAGATTAGTGCTGAAGGCAATCATTAATGATACAGTATCAATAGTAGAAATCCTTACAAGAACTCCAGAGACTGTGATTGCACTAACCAAACCAACCAAACCAATACGGAGGATAGAAACATCATCATGAAGACCAAGATTAATTTCTTGTACGTACTGATATTTTTCACCATGTATGCATGTGAGACATGGAGGCTCACTGCAGACTTACAGAGAAAGACACACCATAAGGGTTGTGGATTGGGAGAAAATTCTTAGAGTATATAGAGATAAAAAAAAATGCTTTGCTGTATTTGTGGCTCTTTACATTCTGAGTTCAAATCCTGTCAAAGTTAACTTTGCTTTTCATCCATCTGATTTTGGTAAAATAAAATAACAGTCAAATACTGTGGCTGATGTAATCAACTAACCACTACCCCCCTTTAAGATTGTTGAACTTAAATGTAAATGAGAAATAGCTATTAGACTATCATTTTAAAACATTAAATACAGTTTATTATTGTGAACCAAAGAATGTCAGTTCTACCTTCACTAATTTTCTGTTTCATTTTCTGTTCTACAAATATGTATGTATATTGAAACATCTTCCATTTAATGATTCAATAGGTACGTATGTGTATGTGTGCTAACATCTCCCTCCTCCTCTCTCCTTCTGTTTTTTTCATTTACTTCTATGAGCGAGGAACTGCTCTTAAAGTTATAATTTGTGCACAGCTTTATAGCTTTAACACTTTTGTGACTACATTTCTAATGAGTAAGCTGCCTGTGTTTCAATTAATTTACAACATAATTAACATGGGGAGAGGTTTAGTAAAATACTTGTTAACTTTATATATTTGTGTAAATTATGTTAGTGTTATTCTCCAGCTGTAATGACATAATATTATTCAAGTTATAATGAGATTTTGATTGAAATTTTTTAATTTAAATATGAATACTTTAGTATAGATGGTCTTAGGTGGGTTGGTATTAAAAGGGTTAAATGATGGAAAGACAGGAATGTCTTCTTTGGATAAGATGTTAATCTGTAGCAAATGATTTCAGTTCAAAGCCCCTACATCAAGGTATCACCTAATCACTTGAACATCCCCACTCCTACAACTGCATCTGCTTTATATTAGTCAGCCTAATATCTATTTTATCAATCCCAGATGGATGAAAGGCTAAATTGATTTTGACAGGATTTGAATCAAACAATAGCAGGTTTTAAACTTGTTACTGGCAAATATCAATTTCACAGCTCTTGCTTCTGTAAAAATGACAAATTGCTTACATGCACACATGCATACAGATGGATTAGATTTTGCACCTATTCTTCACAAATGTTACCCATTCTTCAGTTAGGTAAACTAAATATATGCAAGCACTGTAGAACAGAAATTAAATCTCTAGCACATTTTTGAATCTTAGTTGTAACTGTTTCTCTCATGTGACCAATGTCACAATTATTCCACTTTAGCTTCTCCCTAAAAATATTAAAATTGATGCTTATCTAGAGAAGGGGATATG